>NW_028248422.1:0-64956 GCF_964263255.1 Lissotriton vulgaris | reverse complement strand
GCTGCTGGGCAGCGCATTGGCTCCGCAGGGCGAGCGGCACGAGACGTCTCCCCCTGCGGATTTCGAGCATAATGGTAGAGTCCAGGAGCGCGATATAGAGGGAGCGTCAGGGCAGGTTTCAGTGCGTAGTTTCTGAGGAGATTAGGCGCAGGTAGTTTAGAGAGGGGGTTTCTTCCTCTTTAGCGAAATCCGAGTTTCAGGCAGGTTAATCACTTTGGTGGTATAGAAGCGAAGGTTAGTTTAGTCAGAGAAAGTTTATTTTTCTCAGAATGGAAATGAGTGAACAGCTGATAGCGGCGTTGAGAGTGATCCAGCAAGAAGGGAGAGAAGACATGCTGACACAGGCAGCGCGCAATGAAATGCTTCCCCCGAAGCGCCCACCACAGAGACAAGCGGCAAAAGGGGTGAAGTATGCCATTGAAGCCTGTCAACCGGCTTCTGTCAAGAAACGGAATGGGCGAGCCCGTTCTTTGAGCGCTGGTGTGGAGGCGTCTTTGCGACCTGGCGAGACAGGAAAAGTCGTGACGGTGCGCAGAGCGTCTTCCCTCACACGTCAGAAGCCAGCGAGCGACTTCGACAACAGACCGAACGCCTCTGAGGTAAATACGCTGGTGGCGGGAACTCCTTCAGGTGCGGCTAAGAGTAGTACACAGGTGGCTCTGAAGAGAAAAGGGAAGGAAAAGGCTATTAAGAAGGTGGCTCTTACCCAGGACAGGATGGGTGGGCAGGGGTTTCCATTACCTCCTCATCCCTTAAATTGTCTTCCTGTCCGTGACGCAACGGGCATGGACCATGGACAGAACAATGTCAGTCAGAAGTTCATAATGAGAGGGAGGACGGGTTCGTTGGTGGCTTATTCCAGTGACAGCGATGACGAAGTGGTTTATGATACGCAACCTACCCGCGCCCCTCCTCTCCAACTGATTCCTATGCAACTACCTCGGAATAGTTCGATGCTGACTAGAACTATTGAGTCTGGCGCACGAGAGCTGCCCTTGGCTTTAGTCGTTGGTCCCCAGGCATATAAGCAAGTTGAAGCATTTCAAGGGACACAGGATGTGAGTGATTCTGAAGTAGAGGATGAGTATTATGAGGGTAACGGAAGAAGAGTGCGAACAGGAGCAAGGACATAGAACACTGTCAGCAGATCAAGAGGCCAGGCGGTGGGACACCCAATATCTGTTTCCACGTGCCTGCCCTTTCCCGTATGACACACCACACACGAAGAGCGCACAGGTCGGGAGCGGAGATGGTCAGTCGCTTTGGGTCGAGCGCCCAATGTTCATTGACAATCAAGCTATGCGCCATGCTTCCATGGATGTTGTTACTACCTCACGAGCAATGTTCCCTCTAATTTTTTTCCTCCGTGTGCGGCAGTGTAGGGTCTCTGTACGCTGCAGCCATGGCTATGTGCGCCAGGAGCCAGACCGAAGCGTGTGTGCAGCGCCAAATATCCCTCCAAACTGTTGCCTAAAAATCTTAAAAGGTGGTGCATTTCCACACATACAGTGCCACGTTAAGGGTCTTAAGGCAGATTTGCAATTTGGATATACCTGCCATGACATGAATTGGTTACACAGGCAAGTACACTTCAGGTTTACAAAAGCACAAGATTCCAACGGTGGTGTCATCATAAGATTTTACTAACGATTCTTAACTGGAGCACTGTTCATTGGGTGGGTAAATGTTGAGAGCCTACACAAGATTACATATACACAATAATTTGTGGAATGGAATATTTTTGCTGTTGCCTGAAGCGTTCATTTTTATTTGGCAATTTCAACTATTGACACATACTGCGGGATACAGTGCTTAATTTGTAAAACAATAAGTGTCGGGGATCAAAGCGTAGCTCAGAAGATGTGCATTGTTTTCTGTCTGTGGCCCTGGATGAAATTTTGTCGGGGAAAAATATGTAATCGTCCTCAGGGTGCAGTCATTTTTTTTTTAATTTGAAGGGGATTTATAGAGCGCATGGCTGCCCGAGAGCGTCTCAGTGCAGTAATGATGGAATCCGCAAAGGTTCAGTGGCCTCTGATGCCCCAGAGTTGTCTCTTAGAAGGTCTGGAAGGAGAGCTATCCTACCTGCTTACGTAGGGGAGTATTTAAGATAGATATACTCTTTACAGGCGGGTGGTTGGCATTTTAAATACTTATGTTTCTTTAAATCTGCTGAGTGAAGGTACCCATG
Source organism: Lissotriton vulgaris (assembly GCF_964263255.1). NCBI lineage: Eukaryota > Metazoa > Chordata > Amphibia > Caudata > Salamandridae > Lissotriton > Lissotriton vulgaris. The sequence goes on along the minus strand of NW_028248422.1, from coordinate 62,765 downwards.
GATATGGAATGAGGCTATGCCATTTTGAATGCCTAGGGGGGTGTGACTCAACCAAGGGATACTGAACATATTATACCAATTCTGAACCCATCAGGTTTCACGTGCATGTCTTCCTTGCAGAACTGATCAAGAAGAATACTGCCCGAAGATATTACCCATCTGATTAAAGTCTTTTTACTATTTGGACTCTCTTGCACCCTGTCACAGTCCATAGCTTTTAATAGGTCAAGTAACTTTATACATCTGCAGTAATGCCCTGATACACAGAAAGTAGGTATTGCATAACCATGAACCATCTGTCTTAATATCAGTAAGACCTAAACCTTATTTTCAGTCATGAAGCAAAGCAGTGTGAATGTTGTCCAGTTGAATTCAATGATACACCTCCGCCTTCCCAAACACTTAAACCGCTGGAAGTTTTAGGTGAAGCATCCTTGTTAATTGACAAGAATATCTCCAACCTTTTTCAAAAGTAGTCTCCACGGTGAGGACATCTCATTTACTCTTATAAATGTATACCGTATTTTTTCTAGCTTACTGTATTACTCCGCTGTCTTTTTGCATGTCATGAAACTGAGTCTGAATAAGCCGCAAACTATTCAAATCAAGCTTTGAAAGGTGTGCGATGTCTTAAAAAAAATATGACCATCTATCATTGCCCCATAGGTCATTTGGATGGTTTCCTCATTGACAGATTGTTTCCACTATCCAAAACGGAGGAGGGTACTTTCTTCCATTGCATGGCTGGGTTGGCGGTAGAACATGAAGTGGTGAAGTTGGCGATCTGATGGCAGGCCGGGGTAGTGCCTTGAATCTTCACCACATCTTGCCTTTGTAAAGGTTGGGCATAGCCCGACGCCTTTCCCAGCCATGGATCGCATTATTAAAAAACCCAAAAGAAAGTGACCCTAAATTCTGGTAGCCTTCTAGCCTGCCGCAAGAGGCCATGTGGAACGTTTCTGGTCCCCTTCCTTAATTTTTGCTCTTGCCTTCAAATTAAACCTAGCATGGCAAAGCAAGGCTTTAGTTAGCGGCTTAGACCATAGCGGCAGGTTTAAAGACTATATCTTATCTGCTGTGAGCTTAACCAGGTGGCGGTAAGAATGCTACTGTGAAGTCCTCCTGTGCATTGGGACAGATTGGCATAGCTTTATAAAAAGTTTTGTCTTGATATGTAATGAAAGAATAAGTTGGAAATAGTGTTTTTAGGTGTCACAACGTTTTTGCAGAAAATTCCTGACATGAACAGGAAGGGAACGGACAGAGTTGCATTTGTGGAACAGCTAACTGCTGTAAATGGATGCTCATTCCTTCATTTGAGGAAGGGCTGGAAGACGGAAACAAACACTGAAAGTTTCCGTTCCTATTTGCACCGCCCGGCCGCACTCCAATTAACACAGTCTGATCCCGAGGAGAGACCGAGAGAACAGGGCAGTGGGATTGTTAGCGCGGGGTTGGCTGCCAGTTACGTCACACTGGCCAAAACCAAGTGCCGAAAGCACACATACAGTGTGTTAGACCTGTCTGGCTTTTTGGCGTAGTCTCTCCTATTTTATTATTTATTTTGTCCCCTTTTTGCCCCTCATACCCTTGATAATTTTTGTCCACCGACTTTTTCTAGGTGTTGGCCCAGGGGATAGGTGTTCTTTTCCCCCCAGAGGCCTGTTCTGACAGGAAAAGTTGGAACCACACAAAATGGTGGCTACCAACTGCCCTAACTGTCACACTCAGAACTTGGCCATAGCCTAGCATAGGGCGTTCTAGAACCTTCTGGTCCATTCTGGACCACTGAGGGTCAGCCTATATAAGGCGGAATGCGGGGCAGCCATTTTGTCTACCTGAGAGAGTCAGCTGGAGGACAGGCTGTAGCGAAGGGTGGGAAGAGGCTAGACTTAGGGTTGACCTCCTGGATAGGGAAGCTGCCTTACTGAATCACCTCACTATCCCCTTTTGGGTTACTTGTCCTGACCCCGCTGTTAAGGGTTACTGGAGACCCTGGGCGCCTAGCTTGCCCCTAGTCTAAACCATACAGGGGAAGTCTTGAGGAGAAGGAGACTGCAGCGCTGCGGAGTGCAGTCCTCTGCCCAGTGAAAGGAATTCTGGAGTGTTTCCCTCTAGCAGAGGAGGGTTAAGTCCTGTGGCCCTCACCCCTTTTATTTAGCCTTCCACACCATTCTGCCCTGGTTCCAGAGACTGTCCCCTAGCCAATCACCCCACAGAGTCATCACTCACCGGCTGTGGAGTGAAGTCGGCGCCTGGTGAGCTGTCCTAGCTCAGTGGTTGAGCGCTATCTGGGAGGGGCAGTAGGCGCTGAAGAAGCAGGGGCCAGGAGAGATCGGCGCCAGATTGTGTCTGAGGAGGCGCTTTGGAAGTGAAGGGTGCCGGTTTTATTGGAGCGGCGCTGTTCTCGCCGTCTGCAGGACCCCGGGGGCACCGGCCGCGTCATCGTGAAAAACCCCAAGGTTTGGAGTCAGGGAGCGCTACCGCGCATGCCTCAGGCGTTTCCACTCCTTTGGGCAGGAGGGGCCTAAGATCGAGCAGGCCCGGAGGAAGCGGCGTCTTGACCGCGGAGCCTGCGCAGGAAAAGGCGGGAGCGGAGGCGGGCTGAGAGGCGGAGTATCCTGTGTGCCTCGCGCATGCCCAGGAGATTAGCGCGACCCTCGGCCACAGCGAGGAGGAGCGCCGGGAGTTTCCCCCGGCGGCGGAGTCAAGCGGGAATTCCTCTCCCCGGCTCGAGCGCCCCACTGTGAGGCTGGCGCGAGCGGGAGGGGGTACGGAGGAGCCCGGCAGCCTGCAGTCATCTGAGATCTCTTTTCCCCGCTTGAGCGCTACCAGTGAAGCCGGCGCGAGCGGGAGAGAAGAGAAAGGTGCACCGGGAGGCTGGTGAGCTTTGTCAGCGCTGAGCCCCCCCCCTGTTCCCTGTTAAGCGGATTCTCTCACTGACACCTCAAGAACCTGTCTACAAGTAAGGAGCGTTACACGAGGGGAGGGGAGCAAGACTACACGAGTAAGGGAATAAAGAGTCCCTTCCAGAGGGTGGAGCTACCTCGGTTAGTTCCTGAGAAGTTTATATGACACGTGGCTCTGCTGGGAATAGTTCCTTTACAATTGACAGCAGTGAGGAGGAAGGGAAAGGAGTCCCCTTTGCTGGAGGAGTATAGACTCTTCTATAAGAAAACTATTGCTCCTGGTTGAAAGTGTTGCTCAAACCTGTAGGGGATTAACCTAGTGTAGTCATTGCTGGTTCCTTCCACAGTGTTATGTGATGAGGGGAGTAGCTTGTGGGAGACAAGTTTAGTACACTGTATTGTGACAATATTTAATCAAATTCTTGAGTCTGAGGGGATGCACTGTTGATATTGATTATTGATTTAAGTAAGCCAATCTGAAAGTGTTATCACTGATTTCATGACTAAAGTAAGGTACTGTTGAACCTAGATGATTAATTGCTCAGTAGTTTAAAAATAATCTTGCTAGATCCCAAACAAATTGAAATGTAATTACTTGTGAACTCTGAAAGTAAAAGTGCGAAGATATATTTTTATAAAGCAGTACTTATTTTTCCACATTTTGGTGTAGCGTTATTTTTGTGTGTTATTGCGTGGTTTTACTGTTGGGTGGTCTGCAACCTTTACACTGTGCCTCTGAAATGAATGTCTTGCCCTAGACCAGGCTACCCCAGGTTCTAACAGATTGGTGCCTAGCGGTGGGATACTGACTTGGTTGCAGCTACTCAATAGTAATTCAACGTAATACACTAAACCTACACCAGGAGTTTTCTCCTTGCGGCCCTCCTAATTTGTCTTTTTGATTTTTCCAAATTTGTTCCTGGTGGTGGGTGGAGGTGGCTTTAGGTTGCCCTTGCAACTCTACAATTTCTGGTGTGTTATCTAGGTTTGCCTGACTCAAAATGGAGTTCGCCTTGGAAAACCTAGAGGTCTATTCTGTGTCCCAGCTGAAAGTGTTCTGCCAGCAAATGGGGGTATTTTTCAAGCATGGTGCCAGGAAGGGGGAGCTCCAGACCAGTCCTAGGGCTTGGGTGGAGGCACACCAAGAAAGGAAGGAGGAGGATGAAGGGGTAGACCAGGACACGGTGGGGGAGATAGATGGGTTATTCCACTCTGAGGGGGAAAACTTACTCCCAGGACCAGTGTCCTACTCCAGAAGGGGCAGTAGCGCCTCTGGGGGAAGCTTAACTGAAGCCGAGCTCACGGATAGGAGGGAGAAAAGACAGTTGAGATGGGAGTTGGCTAAGTTGGAGCAGGAGAAGGAGGAGAGGAGGATGGCCCATGAGTTCAGGCTGAAGGAATTAGAACTCAAGAGCCTGCAACGGGGGTCCTCTCCTGAAATGAATGGTGGCAGCGAGACAAAAGAGACAACCAGGGAGTCCAGACCCTACTTGCCGAAAGACCTTACAGCTAGCTTCAGTCAGGGGGATGACATAGCTAAGTGGCTGGCTGCTTATGAGGTCTCCCTAAGAGCTCATGGGGTGCAGGAAAAGCACTGGGGGGGTGGTTTGTACAAATACATGCCTCCTGCTGGTCGGGACACCTTGCTGGCCCTGGAACCAGAGGAACAAACCAACTACCCCACCATGAAGCTGGCGTTGTTAAGGAAGTTCTGGCTTACCCCAGAAAGGTACCGTCAGAAGTTCAGGGGGAGCCACAAATTAAGCACCCAGAACTGGGTGGACTTCCTTGACTACGCCAGAAAGGCCTTAGAGGGTTGGGTCAAGGGCAGTGAGGTGAAAGATTATGAGGGGCTGTACGATCTATTTTTGAGAAAACACCTCCTCGAGAAATGTTTTCCCGAGCTGCGCCAACACCTGGTGGACAGCAAGCTGACCAATCCCCGGAAGCTTGCAGAGGAGGCGGACATCTGGGCCAGTACCCGGGTGTCCTCAAAGGGGACTGGAGGGGATTCTCAAAAAGCCGGACAGGGCGCCCCCCAGAAGAAGGAGGGGGGAGAGAAAAAGAAGGAGTTCTCTAAAGGTCCCCAAAATAACTTCCAAGGGAAGGGAGCAGGTTTCACCCCTAGGGCAAACCCGCCCAGAAACCCTAATCCTGGCCAAAGCCAGCAGCCAAGGGTTCTCCACTGTTTTGAATGTGGTGGTGTTGGACATTATAAGGGGGATGTCAGATGCCCAAAGAGACCACCCCCACCCACCGGAGGAAAGTCACCGGGAGTAGCTAGTGTAGCGCTCGGGGAGGAGTTGCCCTTAGATAAGGGGGGTGAGTGGGCGGGTGTCACCTTAGTGTCCCTGGGAGAGCGGGAGATGGTTCCAAAGATCCAGGTGCCCCCAAATACTACAAAGTATGGGCAATGGGTCACCATCAATGGCCAGAGAGGGGAGGCTCTGAGAGATACAGGAGCCAGTATGACTATGGTGAGAAGTCAACTGGTGTCTCCAGAGCAGGTGGTTCCTAATGTACTCCACCCCGCCGCGATGGCTGACGGCAGAATGGGCCACTATCCAGTGGCTGAGGTTCCCTTTGAGTGGGAGGGGGTTGCAGGTTCACTTCGAGTTGCCGTAAGCCCTGCCGTGCCAGTCGATTGTCTGTTGGGGAATGACATGGAACACAACACTTGGAGAGAGGTGGAATACCGGACGCATTCTGCGATGCTGGGTACACCTGACTGGGCCTGTGCAAGCACACGGTCTGCGACTGCCCGGAGAGGGAGTTCGCCTGGGTTGGAGCCTGGAACAATGGCCCAACCCGCTGCTAAGAAGGGACACCCCATGTGACAGATCGGCCACCTGCGGTGGTGGACCAGGAGTCCGTGGAGGGGGAAGTAGACTCTCTGGAGGATTTTCCCATCCCTGCTGAGTGGCATGTGGAGGGAGGTCCTACCAGAGAGGAATTCTGTAAGGGGCAGAGGGAGTGCCCCACCCTTGAGGGACTGAGGCGACAGGCTGAAGCCCAAGCAGCAGGTGATGTTACGGGACACTACCATATTTACTGGGAGGATGGACTCCTCTACAGTGAACCCAAGGTACCCTTGCCTGGTTCATCAAGGGCCTTGGTAGTCCCGCAACAGTACCGAGCCTTTCTTTTGGAATTGGCTCATGCCATACCCCTGGCAGGACACTTAGGCCAGGACAAGACCTTTGCACGGCTTGTCCTCCACTTTTACTGGCCTCAGATGAAAGTGGCGTCCAACACTTACTGTCGGACATGTGTAACCTGCCAGGCCAGTGGGAAAACAGGGGTGAAGCTAAAGGCTCCCCTGGAACCACTACCAGTCGTTAGCACACCCTTTGAGAGGGTGGGCATCGACATTGTAGGGCCTTTAGATCCACCAACAACAGCTGGTCACAGGTTTATCCTGGTTCTGGTGGATCATGCCACACGGTACCCAGAGGCAATTCCTCTGAGGACAGTCACTGCACCTGTAGTGGCAAGAGCCCTAATGGGAATCTTTACCCGAGTGGGATTTCCCAAGGAAGTTGTGTCTGACAGGGGGACCAACTTCATGTCAGCTTACATGCGGGCAATGTGGAAGGAGTGTGGAGTGACCTACCGGTTCACCACTCCTTATCACCCCCAGTCGAATGGACTGGTTGAGAGGTTTAATAAGACCTTGAAGGGCATGATCAGAAGTCTGCCCGAAAGCCTGCGGAGGAAATGGGACGTCCTCCTACCCTGTTTGCTCTTTTCCTACAGGGAAGTGCCCCAGAAGGGAGTGGGCTTCAGCCCCTTTGAGCTTCTGTATGGGCACCCTGTACGCGGTCCTCTCAGCCTGGTGAAGGAAGGTTGGGAGAAATCTCCCAGGAAACCCCCCCAGGATGTGGTGAGCTACATGCTGGCCTTCAGGAGCCAAATGGCGAAGTTGTGGAAGCAAGCTTCTGACAACTTGGGGGCCAGCCAGGCAGTCATGAAGGAGTGGTATGACCACAATGCTCACCAGGTGGAATTGGAGCCTGGCCAGAAAGTGTGGGTGATGGAGCCTGGAGAGCTTAGTGCCCTCCAGGATCGCTGGACAGGCCCCTTTGAGGTGTTGGAGAAGAAGGGTAGGCCACATACCTGGTGGACCTTAAGACCCCTCGACAGCCCCTACGGGTGCTGCATGCCAACCGTCTCAAGCCCCACCATGAGAGGCCCGAAGTCATGTTGATGATGGTGACTGACGGGGAAGAGGAAGCGGAAAGCGAACCTCTCCCAGATCTATTCTCGTCTCAAGAGAAGGATGGGTCAGTGGAGGGAGTGATTCTCTCTCCTACTCTAACTCCTGAGCAACGGGAGGACTGCCGCCAGATCCTGGAGCAGTACTCTTCGTTGTTCTCCCTTGTCCCGGGAAGGACTCACCTGTGTACCCATGACGTGGACACAGGGGACAGCCCACCAGTGAAGTCGAAGACCTACCGGCTGTCTGACAAGGTGAAGGCTAGCATCCATGGAGAGGTTGCCAAGATGCTAGAGCTGGGAGTTATTGAACCTTCCAACAGCCCTTGGTCCAGTCCGGTGGTGCTCGTGCCAAAAGCCGCACCACCAGGCACCACACCTGAACTGAGGTTCTGTGTGGATTACCGAGGACTGAACTCAGTGACAAAGACTGATGCTCATCCGATCCCTAGGGCGGATGAATTAATTGACCGGCTAGGAGCTGCCCAATATCTGAGTACCTTTGACCTCACTTCAGGGTACTGGCAGATCTCCTTGACAGATGGAGCAAGGGAAAGGTCAGCCTTCTCCACGCCTGAGGGACACTTCCAGTTCTGTGTGATGCCCTTTGGGCTCAAGAACGCCCCTGCCACATTTCAGCGGCTGGTGAACCAGGTCCTCTCTGGAATGGAGAGTTTCTCTGCTGCTTACTTGGATGACATTGCTGTCTTCAGTAGCAGTTGGGAGGACCATCTGCAGCATTTGCAAGCAGTTCTCCAGGCCCTGAGACTAGCTGGATTGACCATCAAAGCCAGCAAATGCCAGATTGGGCAGGGGTCGGTTGTGTACCTTGGACACTTGGTGGGTAGGGGGACTGTGCAGCCCCTGCAGGCGAAGATTGAGGCAATCATGGCCTGGGAACCCCCCAAGACACAGACTGAGGTCCGAGCTTTCCTGGGCCTCACAGGTTACTACCGTCGCTTTGTGAAGGGGTGTGGCACTATTGTAGCACCCCTCACAGAGCTCACCTCCAAGAAACAACCTCGACGGGTAGTTTGGACGGGAGCTTGTCAGCAAGCTTTCGAGAAATTGAAGCAGGCGATGTGTGCGGCACCGGTCCTGAAGGCCCCAGACTTCTCCAAGGAGTTCATTGTCCAAACAGATGCATCAGAACATGGCATTGGGGCAGTGTTATCGCAACTAAATGAAGAGGGCCTGGATCAGCCTGTAGTCTTCTTATCCAGGAGACTGCTTCCCCGGGAACAGAAGTGGAGTGCCATTGAGAGGGAAGCTTTTGCGGTGGTGTGGGCTCTGAAGAAGCTGCGGCCATACCTCTTTGGCTCGCACTTCCTGGTTCAGACTGACCACCGACCCCTTCGTTGGCTGATGCAAATGAAGGGGGAAAATCCCAAGCTGTTGAGGTGGTCCATCTCCCTACAGGGAATGGACTTCCGGGTGGAACATCGGCCTGGAGTGGACCACGCCAATGCAGACGGTCTCTCCAGGTATTTCCGCCTTAGTGATGAGGACTCCCAAGGGGTTGGGTAGTTCTCCCCACTTTCAGCTTGGGTTGGACGCGTGTTAGACCTGTCTGGCTTTTTGGCGTAGTCTCTCCTATTTTATTATTTATTTTGTCCCCTTTTTGCCCCTCATACCCTTGATAATTTTTGTCCACCGACTTTTTCTAGGTGTTGGCCCAGGGGATAGGTGTTCTTTTCCCCCCTCATAATTTTTCACCTCAGGCCCAGAGGCCTGTTCTGACAGGAAAAGTTGGAACCACACAAAATGGTGGCTACCAACTGCCCTAACCGTCACACTCAGAACTTGGCCATAGCCTAGCATAGGGCGTTCTAGAACCTTCTGGTCCATTCTGGACCACTGAGGGTCAGCCTATATAAGGCGGAATGCGGGGCAGCCATTTTGTCTACCTGAGAGAGTCAGCTGGAGGACAGGCTGTAGCGAAGGGTGGGAAGAGGCTAGACTTAGGGTTGACCTCCTGGATAGGGAAGCTGCCTTACTGAATCACCTCACTATCCCCTTTTGGGTTACTTGTCCTGACCCCGCTGTTAAGGGTTACTGGAGACCCTGGGCGCCTAGCTTGCCCCTAGTCTAAACCATACAGGGGAAGTCTTGAGGAGAAGGAGACTGCAGCGCTGCGGAGTGCAGTCCTCTGCCCAGTGAAAGGAATTCTGGAGTGTTTCCCTCTAGCAGAGGAGGGTTAAGTCCTGTGGCCCTCACCCCTTTTATTTAGCCTTCTACACCATTCTGCCCTGGTTCCAGAGACTGTCCCCTAGCCAATCACCCCACAGAGTCATCACTCACCGGCTGTGGAGTGAAGTCGGCGCCTGGTGAGCTGTCCTAGCTCAGTGGTTGAGCGCTATCTGGGAGGGGCAGTAGGCGCTGAAGAAGCAGGGGCCAGGAGAGATCGGCGCCGGATTGTGTCTGAGGAGGCGCTTTGGAAGTGAAGGGTGCCGGTTTTATTGGAGCGGCGCTGTTCTCGCCGTCTGCAGGACCCCGGGGGCACCGGCCGCGTCATCGTGAAAAACCTCAAGGTTTGGAGTCAGGGAGCGCTACCGCGCATGCCTCAGGCGTTTCCACTCCTTTGGGCATGAGGGGCCTAAGATCGAGCAGGCCCGGAGGAAGCGGCGTCTTGACCGCGGAGATTGCGCAGGAAAAGGCGGGAGCGGAGGCGGGCTGAGAGGCGGAGTATCCTGTGTGCCTCGCGCATGCCCAGGAGATTAGCGCGACCCTCGGCCACAGCGAGGAGGAGCGCCGGGAGTTCCCCCCGGCGGCGGAGTCAAGCGGGAATTCCTCTCCCCGGCTCGAGCGCCCCACTGTGAGGCTGGCGCGAGCGGGAGGGGGTACGGAGGAGCCCGGCAGCCTGCAGTCATCTGAGATCTCTTTTCCCCGCTTGAGCGCTACCAGTGAAGCCGGCGCGAGCGGGAGAGAAGAGAAAGGTGCACCGGGAGGCTGGTGAGCTTTGTCAGCGCTGAGCCCCCCCCCTGTTCCCTGTTAAGCGGATTCTCTCACTGACACCTCAAGAACCTGTCTACAAGTAAGGAGCGTTACACGAGGGGAGGGGAGCAAGACTACACGAGTAAGGGAATAAAGAGTCCCTTCCAGAGGGTGGAGCTACCTCGGTTAGTTCCTGAGAAGTTTATATGACACGTGGCTCTGCTGGGAATAGTTCCTTTACAATTGACAGCAGTGAGGAGGAAGGGAAAGGAGTCCCCTTTGCTGGAGGAGTATAGACTCTTCTATAAGAAAACTATTGCTCCTGGTTGAAAGTGTTGCTCAAACCTGTAGGGGATTAACCTAGTGTAGTCATTGCTGGTTCCTTCCACAGTGTTATGTGATGAGGGGAGTAGCTTGTGGGAGACAAGTTTAGTACACTGTATTGTGACAATATTTAATCAAATTCTTGAGTCTGAGGGGATGCACTGTTGATATTGATTATTGATTTAAGTAAGCCAATCTGAAAGTGTTATCACTGATTTCATGACTAAAGTAAGGTACTGTTGAACCTAGATGATTAATTGCTCAGTAGTTTAAAAATAATCTTGCTAGATCCCAAACAAATTGAAATGTAATTACTTGTGAACTCTGAAAGTAAAAGTGCGAAGATATATTTTTATAAAGCAGTACTTATTTTTCCACATTTTGGTGTAGCGTTATTTTTGTGTGTTATTGCGTGGTTTTACTGTTGGGTGGTCTGCAACCTTTACACTGTGCCTCTGAAATGAATGTCTTGCCCTAGGCCAGGCTACCCCAGGTTCTAACACAGTGTTATTAGCTGTTTGAACTCCGCTTTCCATTTTGGTAAGCCATTAATATGCCTGCTTTATAATTTATTATTTCTTTAGCGCCAGCACTATCAAGCAGCCCTGCAACAGTTTCAGGGAGCAGAGCTGGCCAGAGGAGCCGAGAGCTTTACTGTGTGAATCACCGCTCAGGTGCAAGGCCATCCCTGCTGCTGTAGTACACTTGTCACAAGCATTTTTAGTTCAATAGCAAATTTTTTATTCATTTATCACTACAGGCCCTCGTGTGAAGTTAGTGCCCTTTCATTTCTGGTGCTGTGCAAAAGTTTTAAGATTTCCTTAGAGTGTTTTGTTGCTCAAATTGGTGTAATTTCTGATATTTATGTTTTCCTCATCTTCATTGCTTGATTTTGCACACAAGAAAGTGTCACTCATAGTCACTGTATGTCACTCATAATTACACAGAAATTATGAAAATGTCACATAGCAATCTGAAACCTTGGCGGCTATGTACAGTTTACTAATTAGTGCTTGTGTCGGCGGCGCCACGGAGGGGTACGCACAGTCTTATTTCTGATAAATTATTTTAGTCACACACAATCAATTTAGTTTCAAATCTGCAGGCTGGGCTGCTCTGTCTCATCATCCTTCTGAATGAGCCTGGTTTATCTGCAGATCGATTTAATCACAGTAAATCTGCAGGCCCAGCCAAGGGCTGCTCTGTCTTCTAATCCTTATCATGGGCGCCCTGACTAACTGGGTTTATCTTCCCAGACTACGGGTCAGTGTGTGACTGTTTTACCAGCCAGGCTAGCTCTCGCTGCTCTCTCGGCACTGGGGCCCAGACGGGGATAGGGAGGGGGGAGGGGCACGGGGAAGTTTCTATTTGCTCAAATGTCTGTAATTTCTTATATTTAGAAGTTTCCCTAATCTTCATTGCATGATTTTTGCTCGAGAGAAAGTGTCACTCTTAGTCATTGGAATGTCATTCATAATTTCACAGAAATTTTTAAAATGTCACACATGGCAATCTGAAACCTTGGCAGCTATGAGTCTGACTATGTATACCCATCTTGAAACGGTAATAGTGCTCATTTAGTGCAGTGCAGAAAACTGTGGAAGTAACGCTAGATTGTCTTTGCATGGAGTTTACCAACTGGTTTTCCTATTTTTTCAATAAGTAAAATTGTGTTTGTTGTTGTGAGCCAAAGCAGGAAACAAAACTATGGCTACGCACGGTTTACCTGTTTGAACTTGAGCTTTCACAGTGTAGTCCTCTGTCTGTTTCGGGGGCAGAGAGCAGGGAATCCGTGTGTGTCAGGAAAAGGCAGGCTGAATGTGATTGGTTGCAAGTTTCGACTATGCAGATTTTTAATGCAGTGAGTTACCCAGGATCTAATGAGAATGCTTTATTGAGAAGAATGCATCTGCCTGTGCATCTTTATATTGTCATTTTGTGGTGTTATACAGCCATATGTTTTTGTTGGAGTTGATGATGACAAACCTTTTCTCACTGTATGTTAGAATGGTTTTTACTTTTCCAGTCCGTGTGAGCTGCAGTCTATCATTTTTAAGACCATGGAAACAGATATCATTTCCGTAGTTTTGAACTGAAGAAATGAGTTTCTAAAGAGTTTAATCGCTAACTACCAGGAAGAGCTATTATGCTCCCTTCTGAGCGTGGAGAGGCCGGACAGTGTGGCATGAATGCAGCTACTGTTTGCCTAAAACTTAACGCTTGGCATTACTCTTGTAATAGCGCACCCTCAGCTGCTGGTGTGCGCAGTGATGAACACGAACATCAACTCAATCCCCGCAGATGTGCACTCTAAGACTCGTCGTCTAACGCAAATGGGAAATGGCAATTCTTCACGCTGCTCAGGAGTGCGCGCTAAATATAGCACACTGCGCGCTAAGGATGACCTCTGTGCGCGCGCGCTCACGCGCGCAGGTTATTGGGAACAGTGCTCACGAGTAACACGCGACATGGCTGAGACGCAGATGGTTAATTTTCAGAACGCGCCATCTGTTCAGGCGGCTGCCCCTACCGTGTCACGGTATACTGAGGAGCTTGGTAAAGTATACTCTAGCGAATCCAGAGCGGATTTTTTGCGATCAGACAGGCCTCAGGAGCGGAGTTCTGATCTGCTTTGGTCAAATTTTGATGGGGTAGTGGGGGGTGGAGCTTGCCTGGGTACTAGTGGTGGTGTTCAGGCGAGGGGTGAGTTTAGTCAGGCGTCAAATGGTCAGGTCGGGAATTCAAAGAAAGGCAAAAAGAGCAGGGGTACTGTGGGGAAAGAGGTCAGGGTTGGGGGGGCAACAAATTCTTCTTTGTTGTTTCAGAGGTCAAGTGCGGACTCTTCTGTGGTGAATGTGACCCCAAGAGACTATCAAGAGCGGATGTCTCTGACCGAATTGCAGCGACGTGCAGGACAGTTACCATGCGGTAAGCATCAATGGTGGGCAGTGTGGGATGAGGGAAGAGATGACAGGGCGAATTTTCGTGAGTTACCTGTGGTGAAAGTTGTTGGGGGAAGGGAAGGCAGAAAAAATGTTTTTCGACGGTTTCTGGTACACTGCCTCCGATTATTGCAATAGACACACGTGTTTTACCTCAGGAGTTGCCAGTTATGACGGGAGGGAATGCTCAGGATGCGGCATCGGAGCAGAGGGTAGCTATTAATGTTAGGCAGCTGCTTCCTTATATGGGGTTGGCAATGCCTTTGGGGTCCCACTTGTCGGACAAAACTAAGCAGCGAATATGGAATCACGAGTTCATAGACATATTCAAGTTGCTGCACCGAGATATACAGACCAAAGAGGGTTCCAAAGAGGAGGAATGGGAGTTAGCGCAACGTCCTTGGGTGCCTCGTACGATTGAGAACTGGACTTCAGCCTTCCTGATATACGCAAGTATATATTGTGAAAGGTATCCAGAAAGGTCTGTTGCCCTTTACAAATACATGGACATAGTTAGGAAGGCGCAGTTACACTTTGGGGGATACTCTTGGCTTAACTATGTCAAGGAGTTTCGAGCTCGTATTAGCATTTGTGTAGAGAAGCCTTGGGGTGACGTAGATTCGGAGCTTTGGCTTCAATGGATGTCCACATCTCATCCATCGGCTACGACACACACAGCAAGTGGCTTGCCAGTCCCCTACCGGCCTTTTCTATGGCGTCCCGCTCAATCTGGAGCGGGTACATGGGGAAGAGGCTTTTCATCAGGTACAGGAGCCTGTTGGAATTATAACAGAGGAATGTGCAACAGACCATTGTGCCGTTTCAAGCACGACTGTTCCCATTGTGGGGGGCGTCATCCGCTCACGCAATGTAATGCCTCAGCGGGGGGTTTCAGTGGGCACAGAGTCAGTGACCAACAGCGGTTTCCAGATCAGGGTGGCTGGGCAGCGAGAGATAGAGGCGCCCCTTTCCCTACTTTCCCAAAAGGCGCCTACTCCAATTAGACTGAATAGCTTGGTGCCCTGGTTGAATAGATATCACGATACTGATTCAGCATCTCGTTTGTTCTGGGGGTTTCGGGAAGGTTTCAAACTGGGATATCAGGGCCCCAGACAACAGAGGTGGGCCGACAACTTGCGTTCGGCTAAGGAGCTGCCGGAGGTGGTACGTAAAAAACTGGAAACTGAAATCGAAGCAGGTAGAATAGCGGGCCCTTTCCGGAATTGTCCTTTACCGAATTTGATGGTGTCCCCTCTTGGAGTCATTCCCAAGAAAGCTGCTGGTGAATATAGAATGATTCAGCATCTATCCTGGCCAGAAGGGGGATCTATAAATGATTTTATATCGGAGTTGGACACATCAGTGTCTTACACAACAATGGATGAAGCAATGGAGCTAGTGGCAAAGATGGGAAAGGGGGCTGAAATGGCAAAATGTGATATTCAATCTGCGTTTCGTTTGATGCCCATTCACCCTACTGATTTTGAACTGTTGGGGATGTTCTTTCAAGGACATTATTTTGTTGACAGGGTATTGCCAATGGGCTGTGCGGCCTCTTGTGCGCTCTTTGAAATGTTCAGCACATTCATACACTGGATTTTTTCTCAGACGTGTCCAGAGGGTGTCAGTTGTCATTACTTGGACGATTTCCTGTTCATAGGAAAGGCAAACACGGGACAATGTAAAAAAGCACTGACGCAATTCCAGAGGCTTGTTGAGGTTCTGGGGGTCCCTTTAGCACCAGACAAGACCGAAGGACCTGATACAGTCATAACTTTCCTGGGCATTGAATTAGATACCACACACATGACAGCACGCCTTCCACGGAGTAAGATTTGCGAGATCAAGGCTTTTCTCCTCACAGTTATGAACACAAATAAGATCGAGGTGAGACAGGTGCAGCGATTGTTGGGTTATTTGAACTTTGCTTGTCGAGTGGTGAGGGCGGGAAGGACGTTTTGTAGACGTCTAGGCATGGCTTTATCTGGTGCATATCTCCCACACCACAGAGTTCGAGTGACTAAAAACATCAAAGAAGATTTGCGAGTGTGGCTGTGTTTTCTGGACAATTTCAATGGCATACCTTTACGTTTTGTGGATGACAATTTTGTATGCAATTATTGAGAATGTTCATGCTTTTAAGTTTACGCCTCAACATGATGTTCAAAGCTAGACATGTCCCAGGAATTAATAATTGCATTGCTGATGCTCTTTCCCGATTTCAGTGGCAGAAGTTCCGCGAATTGGCACCAGGGGCGGATCTCCACAAAACGGAAGTGCCACACAACCTTTGGGCCCTAGGGGAGTGAGGATCGTTCAGCTAGTCGAGCAGTCCATTGCCCCTTCGACTAGAAGAAGTTATGTGCAAGCATGGCAGGAGTTTTTACATTACACACGGAGTTTGGGCGGATCAGAGTCAGTGGGGAAGGTCAAAGGTAGTATTTGCGATTTTGTTTTGACTCTCATAGATAAAGGTTTGTTTCACACCACCATTGCAGGAAAGTTGTCCGGTTTATCTTTCTATGGTCAATTGTTGTGGGGTTTTGACCCGGTGGATGACCAGTTAGTAAGGAAAATGTTGAGGGGTTTGCAGCGAGGGTCAATTGGTTTTCAGCGGCCACGAGCTCCCATCACATTTGAGTTGTTGCAGAAGTTGTTAGAACAGTTGGGGTTGTTTTGTTATGATCGTTGGGAGGTTGGGCGTTTTAGGTTAGCGATGATTTGGATGTTCTTTGGGGCTTTCAGGGTTTCTGAGGTGTTGGGAGTGGGAAGTGACAGAGGTCTATCCAGTGCAGAGATTTCAGTAAGAGAACATAGATTGGGGATATGGGTGAGGAAGTCTAAAACCGATCAGCTAGGCAGAGGTACGTGGGTTTTTCTGAACAGTAGTGGGATGGCAGACTGTTGCCCTGTGCAGGAGTGGGTTCGATTTGTCTCTAGGGACACGTTTAAAACAGGCCATATTTTCATTCATGAATCTGGAGAGAAGATTACTAGTTCCCAATTTTTAGCGGTATTGAGAAGGGCTCTGACATTCTTGGGGGAAAACCCGCAATTTTTTGCCACACACTCTTTTCGTATAGGGGCAGCTACAGAGGCTGGCAGGTTGGGTTTGGGCTTGGATGTACTAAAACGCATTGGCAGATGGAAGTCTAACAGTTACAAACGTTATGTGCGAAAATGACTTTGCTGTTTTGGTACCTCGATGGGTTGCGTTGGTCTAATTCTTATTTCATTGCAGGTACTGTGCGGGGTGCAAATTCGAAGTTTAAACGGCAGACCTGGATGGTAGGCCATTCGTTTGTAAAGTGGGCAGCCCTGTTTGCAGAGAAGCAGATTTACGGATGGTCACTGGGTATTCCTAGTGCGCAGCACGAAGTAGTCTGGAAGGGTAAAGGAGGCATGAAGTGGGCCGATCTGTTTCCAACATTAACGCAGATGTTGCACATGCGAGGTTGTCCGGACCACCTTATCATCCATTTAGGTGAGAACGATTTGGTTAAAATGTCGGGCCTCACGCTCATCAAGCAGATGCAACTTGATTTGACGGTGCTGAGGACAAATTGGCCGACCACTCGCTTGTTTTGGACAGAGTTCCTATACAGACAATCTTGTCGACAGGCCAGGTCTCATGCAGCAGTTGAAAAGGCCAGACGGAAACTAAACAAAGCTATGAGGGTTGTTAGAACCTGGGATGTCAGGTCACCTAGGGTAGCCTGGCCTAGGGCAAGACATGCAATTCCAGAGGCAAGTGTGAAGGTTGCAAACCACCCAGCAGTAAATCCACGCAATAACACATAAAAAGGACGCTACACCAATGTTGGAAAAATAAGTACTGGTTTATAAAAATAATATCTTCTGCTCTTTGTTTTCAAAATTTACAATTTAGGTACTTCAGTTTGTCTTGGAAGCAATCGCTATACCTTTAAACTATTAAAACATTTCATCAACCAGCATTTACAGTACAATACCTTTAGTCAGGCCTCAAATCACATTACTAATGAAGTTGTTAAATTATATCAATACTCAGCTTCAACAGCACATTACTTTACTTTAGTCTCCACTTTACTGGCTTTGTCTTCATTACAGTGTCTAAACCTTTAACCACAACAAGGGCGCACACCCAGTGAGAAGTGTAGGAATTACACAAGCTGTATGATACCACCCGTGTGCTGTATGAGGAACTTATTACTTCCCTCAACCCAAAGGTACTTCAACACCACATTAGTAGATATCCCTTCTTATAACAACTGTTGAATAGTCTCTTCACTTGACCCCCTCTGTAAAGGAAGCAGGCATCATATTCAACAATATTACCAGGTTTACTGACTTGACAACTTGCCCTGCCCTAATGACCAATGAGGCTTTCTTGTGCAGTGCTCAAGTACATTGGGAGAATTTCCCAGTCTCAATAACGTAGATTGGTCAATCCTGCCCCTGGATCCACACTAGGGACTTGTGTGAGGTATTCTTAACTGTAGGACCTTCCTGTACTGTGGTCCAGTCCTTACCAACCCAGATTCCCACCTTACTTGTGGCACGTAGTGGGTGTTGCAGTCAAACACTGGGAGGGGACCTGCCCGCAATAATTTTAATCAATGGCCTTGGAGAGGTCCTTTGTATTATAAAAATTGTCCTGAACCCAAGCAAATCATATAGCAAGTTTGATTTTGTCAAAATTTATTTTTTATTTCTATGAATTCATTGTCATTGTATATAGATATAAATAGTTTGGCATCAAAATAAATAAGCATCTTGACAACAATTAAATGGTGGTTCTGGCTTCATACTAACATACCCTTTACATTCATACAAAAAACATTCACACATCATACATCCTACAACACTAGGCAGAGATGATTTTAGATGACAGGGGGACCGATGATCAAATGTCCGGGTTGGTTCAGTGGGTTCCTAAATAGGAACAGACGCCTAGTGGGTGTTGCTTCAGCTGTCGTGGGAAGTTGTAGGCAGCTGGAGCTCACCGCCGATCTCCTTCCTGTCAGCGTCGCCTCCCCTCCTCACCAGCCAGGCCACTCAGGAATACGCCCCTGTGCTGAGGAGAGGTTGCGCTGATCGCTCCCGCTGTTAGGAGCTCCCGCCGGTGTCCCACTGCTTCTTCGTCAAGGGGGGGGGGGCCTCTGGGGGTATTGGGCGCCTGCACCACGGGGCAAACGCGGGGGTTAGCGGCTCCAGGAAAGCGCCGCCTCTCTTCGGTCCTGCCGCCCGCTCACGGGGCAAGCGCGGGGGATTGGCGGCTCTGAGGAAGCGCCGCCTCGCTCTCGCACTGCTGTCCGCTCACGGAGCATGCGCGGGGAACCAGCGGCTCCACAACTCTTCAGCTGCTGACTCCGAGTCGCTACCACGTCCGGGCGCTCTCTTCCCTCTTCAGCAGGAAGATCGAGCACCCCCTGACTGCACTACCGGGATGAGGGCTGCGAGTCCAGCAGCTCTCTCAAGGCGTCCACGTCACCTTCCTCCCGCACCTCACGAGGATGAAGCGCGCTCCTGCCAGCAATTGCAGGTGAGGGGCAGATAGTGAAATGGGACGGCAAAGAGAAAGAAGGGGTGATCAAAATCCTCTGGCACACACCAACCCCTGGGGGGCGGCTAGCAGTCCTGGAGCAGTTACCAGTCCCTGGACAGAGGCTGGGGACAGGGGGGCACACTCCTCAAAAGTCTCTCCAACTGGGCAGAGGACTGCGCTCTGCAGCGCTGCAGTCTCCTTCTCCTGTAGACTCCCCCTGTATGATTTAGACAAGGGGCAAGCTAGGCGCCCAGGGTCTCCAGTAACCCTCAACAGCGGGGTCAGGACAAGTAACCCAAAGGGGGCAGTGTGGTGAATCAGTAAGGCAGCTTCCCAGTCCAGGAGGTCAACCCTATGTCTAGCCTCTTCCCACCCTTAGCTACAGCCTGTCCTCCAGCTGACTCTCTCAGGTAGACAAAATGGCTGCCCAGCATTCCGCCTTATATAGGCTGACCCTCAGTGGTCCAGAAGGGACCAGAAGGTTCTGGAACGCCCTATACTAGTCTATGGGCAAGTTCTGGGTTTGGCAGTTAGGGCAGTTGGTAGCCACCATTTTGTGGTTCCAACTTTTCCTGTCAGAACAGGCCTCTGGGCCTGAGGTGAAAAACTATGAGGGGAAAAAGAACACCTATCCCCTTGACCAACACCTACAAAAAAGTTAGTGGACAAAAATTATTAAAGGTATTAGGGGCAAAAAGGGGACAAAATAAATAATAAATTGGAGGGACTACGCAAAAAAAAAACAGACAGGTCTAACAAGGGTGTTTTGTAAAGTGATGAAGATTGGGGTTTTACCACACGGAAACATCTCGAGTAGCGAGAGTCATCTTTTTCGAGATGATGGGGTTCACCTGTCTCAGTTAGGCATGGCCTACT
The DNA here is from genome assembly GCF_964263255.1 of Lissotriton vulgaris. Taxonomy (NCBI): domain Eukaryota; kingdom Metazoa; phylum Chordata; class Amphibia; order Caudata; family Salamandridae; genus Lissotriton; species Lissotriton vulgaris. The sequence goes on along the minus strand of NW_028248422.1, from coordinate 43,038 downwards.
ATTTAGTTGAAATCAAAGACATGCTCGCGCAAGAACTACAGGTAAATCTATGGTGCAATTCGAAGTTATGAAGGAAGTTGGTCTTATCTTGGGGGGGCCAGGAAAACTCCTTGGTTTTCCTGGGTGGCATAAAATCCCCAGGGAGGAGAAGTCTAGAGCGGGCTCCTCCAGTTATTAGTTAGATAGGGGGAATTATACAGAACAATGGAGGGGAAAAAATGGAAAGAAAATGTTGGGGAAGTTATGATGAGTTCAATACAAGAAAAGAGATTATTTGATGGTTTTGGTATAAAGTCTAAATTTATAATGAAATGAAATAAATAAATAAATAAATGGTTTCGGTTCAACTGCCAAATTTACATGATTGATGATCTGTTGGGAAATTTATGAATATACATATCCTGAATAAAGTGGCCTTTTCTGCTATGAGAAAGCGAGTGGTCACAATTTGTGGGCGATGGCTCCGCTGGGCGAGCGGCGCGAGACGTCTCCCCCTGCGGATTTCGCGCATAATGGTAGGGTCCAGGAGCGCGATATAGAGGGAGCGTCAGGGCAGGTATCAGTGCGTAGTTTCTGAGGAGATTAGGCACAGGTAGTTTAGAGAGGGGGTTTCTTCCTCTTTAGCAAAATCCCACCCACCCACCCTTAGTGGACAAAAATTATTAAAGGTATGAGGGGCAAAAAGGGGACAAAATAAATAATAAATTGGAGGGACTACGCAAAAAAAAACAGACAGGTCTAACACGCGTCCCCCCCAGCTGAAAGTGGGGAGAACTACCCAACCCCTTGGGAGTCCTCATCACTAAGGCGGAAATACCTGGAGAGACCGTCTGCATTGGCGTGGTCCACTCCAGGCCGATGTTCCACCCGGAAGTCCATTCCCTGTAGGGAGATGGACCACCTCAACAGCTTGGGATTTTCCCCCTTCATTTGCATCAGCCAACGAAGGGGTCGGTGGTCAGTCTGAACCAGGAAGTGCGAGCCAAAGAGGTATGGCCGCAGCTTCTTCAGAGCCCACACCATCGCAAAAGCTTCCCTCTCAATTGCACTCCACCTCTGTTCCCGGGGAAGCAGTCTCCTGGATAAGAAGACTACAGGCTGATCCAGGCCCTCTTCATTTAGTTGCAATGCCATGTTCTGATGCATCTGTTTGGACAATGAACTCCTTGGAGAAGTCTGGGGCCTTCAGGACCGGTGCCGCACACATCGCCTGCTTCAATTTCTCAAAAGCTTGCTGACAAGCTCCCGTCCAAACTACCCGTCGAGGTTGTTTCTTTGAGGTGAGCTCTGTGAGGGGCGCTACAATAGTGCCATACCCCTTCACAAAGCGACGAGAGTAACCTGTGAGGCCCAGGAAGGCTCGGACCTCAGTCTGTGTCTTGGGGGGTTCCCAGGCCATGATTGTCTCAATCTTCGCCTGCAGGGGCTGCACAGTCCCCCTACCCACCAAGTGTCCAAGGTACACAACCGACCCCTGACCAATCTGGCATTTGCTGGCCTTGATTGTCAATCCAGCTTGTTTCAGGGCCTGGAGAACTGCTTGCAAATGCTGCAAATGGTCCTCCCAACTGCTACTGAAGACAGCAATGTCATCCAAGTAAGCAGCAGAGAAACTCTCCATTCCAGAGAGGACCTGGTTCACCAGCCGCTGAAATGTGGCAGGGGCGTTCTTGAGCCCAAAGGGCATCACACAGAACTGGAAGTGTCCCTCAGGCGTGGAGAAGGCTGACCTTTCCCTTGCTCCATCTGTCAAGGAGATCTGCCAGTACCCCGAAGTGAGGTCAAAGGTACTCAGATATTGGGCAGCTCCTAGCCGGTCAATTAATTCATCCGCCCTAGGGATCGGATGAGCATCAGTCTTTGTCACTGAGTTCAGTCCTCGGTAATCCACACAGAACCTCAGTTCAGGTGTGGTGCCTGGTGGTGCGGCTTTTGGCACGAGCACCACCGGACTGGACCAAGGGCTGTTAGAAGGTTCAATAACTCCCAGCTCTAGCATCTTGGCGACCTCTCCATGGATGCTAGCCTTCACCTTGTCGGACAGCCGGTAGGTCTTCGACTTCACTGGTGGGCTGTCCCCTGTGTCCACATCATGGGTACACAGGTGAGTCCTTCCCGGGACAAGGGAGAACAACGTAGAGAACTGCTCCAGGATCTGGCGGCAGTCCTCCCGTTGCTCAGGAGTTAGAGTGGGAGAGAGAATCACTCCCTCCACTGACCCATCCTTCTCTTGAGACAAGAATAGATCTGGGAGAGGTTCGCTTTCCGCTTCCTCTTCCCCGTCAGTCACCATCATCAACATGACTTCGGGCCTCTCATGGTGGGGTTTGAGACGGTTGGCATGCAGCACCCGTAGGGGCTGTCGAGGGGTCTTAAGGTCCACCAGGTATGTGGCCTTACCCTTCTTCTCCAACACTTCAAAGGGGCCTGTCCAGCGATCCTGGAGGGCACTAAGCTCTCCAGGCTCCATCATCCACACTTTCTGGCCAGGCTCCAATTCCACCTGGTGAGCATTGTGGTCATACCACTCTTTCATGACTGCCTGGCTGGCCTCCAAGTTGTCAGAAGCCTGCTTCCACAACTTCGCCATTTGGCTCCTGAAGGCCAGCATGTAGCTCACCACATCCTGGGGGGTTTCCTGGGAGACTTCTCCCAACCATCCTTCACCAGGCTGAGAGGACCGCGTACAGGGTGCCCATACAGAAGTTCAAAGGGGCTGAAGCCCACTCCCTTCTGTGGCACTTCCCTGTAGGAAAAGAGCAAACAGGGTAGGAGGACGTCCCATTTCCTCCGCAGGCTTTCGGGCAGACTTCTGATCATGCCCTTCAAGGTCTTATTAAACCTCTCAACCAGTCCATTTGACTGGGGGTGATAAGGAGTGGTGAACCGGTAGGTCACTCCACACTCCTTCCACATTGCCCGCATGTAAGCTGACATGAAGTTGGTCCCCCTGTCGGACACAACTTCCTTGGGAAATCCCACTCGGGTAAAGATCCCCATTAGGGCTCTAGCCACTACAGGTGCAGTGACTGTCCTCAGAGGAATTGCCTCTGGGTACCGTGTGGCATGATCCACCAGAACCAGGATAAACCTGTGACCAGCTGTTGTTGGTGGATCTAAAGGCCCTACAATGTCGATGCCCACCCTCTCAAAGGGTGTGCTAACGACGGGAAGTGGTTCCAGGGGAGCCTTTAGCTTAACCCCTGTTTTCCCACTGGCCTGGCAGGTTACACATGTCCGACAGTAAGTGTTGGACGCCACTTTCATCTGAGGCCAGTAAAAGTGGAGGAGAAGCCGTGCAAAGGTCTTGTCCTGGCCTAAGTGTCCTGCCAGGGGTATAGCATGAGCCAATTCCAAAAGAAAGGCTCGGTATTGTTGCGGGACTACCAAGGCCCTTGACGAACCAGGTAAGGGTACCTTGGGTTCACTGTATAGGAGTCCATCCTCCCAGTAAATATGGTAGTGTCCCGTAACATCACCTGCTGCTTGGGCTTCAGCCTGTCGCCTCAGTCCCTCAAGGGTGGGGCACTCCCTCTGCCCCTTACATAATTCCTCTCTGGTAGGACCTCCCTCCACATGCCACTCAGCAGGGATGGGTAAATTCTCCAGAGAGTCTACTTCCCCCTCCACGGACTCCTGGTCCACCACCGCAGGTGGCCGATCTGTCACATGGGGTGTGGAAGCCGGAGCAGGCTCTCCCTGTCTCCGGGTCTGTCCCTTTTTAGCAGCGGGTTGGGCCATTGTTCCAGGCTCCAACCCAGGCGAACTCCCTCTCCGGGCAGTCGCAGACCGTGTGCTCACACAGGCCCAGTCAGGTGTACCCAGCATCGCAGAATGCGTCCGGTATTCCACCTCTCTCCAAGTGTTGTGCTCCATGTCATTCCCCAACAGACAATCGACTGGCACTGCAGGGCTTACGGCAACTCGAAGTGAACCTGCAACCCCCTCCCACTCAAAGGGAACCTCAGCCACTGGATAGTGGCCCATTCTGCCGTCAGCCATCGCGGCGGGGTGGAGTACATTAGGAACCACCTGCTCTGGAGACACCAGTTGACTTCTCACCATAGTCATACTGGCTCCTGTATCTCTCAGAGCCTCCCCTCTCTGGCCATTGATGGTGACCCATTGCCCATACTTTGTAGTATTTGGGGGCACCTGGATTTTTGGAACCGTCTCCCGCTCTCCCAGGGACACTAAGGTGACACCCGCCCACTCACCCCCCTTATCTAAGGGCAACTCCTCCCCGAGCGCTACACTAGCTACTCCCGGTGACTTTCCTCCGGTGGGAGGGGGTGGTCTCTTTGGGCATCTAACATCCCCCTTATAATGTCCAACACCACCACATTCAAAACAGTGGAGAACCCTTGGCTGCTGGCTTTCCTTGGAAATTATTTTGGGGACCTTTGGAGAACTCCTTCTTTTTATCTCCCCCCTCCTTCTTCTGGGGGGCGCCCTGTCCGGCTTTTTGAGAATCCCCTCCAGTCCCCTTTGAGGACACCCGGGTACTTGCCCAGGTATCCGCCTCCTCTGCAAGCTTCCGGGGATTGGTCAGCTTGCTGTCCACCAGGTGTTGGCGCAACTCGGGAAAACATTTCTCGAGGATGTGTTCTTTCAAAAATAGATTGTACAGCCCCTCATAATCCTTCACCTCGCTGCCCTTGACCCAACCCTCCAAAGCTTTCTTGACGTAATCCAAGAAATCTACCCAATTCTGGGTACTCAGTTTGTGACTTCCCCTGAATTTCTGTCTGTATCTTTCAGGGGTAAGTCCAAACTTCTTCACCAGTGCCACCTTCATTGTAGGGTAGTGAGTTTGCTCCTCTTGCTCCAGAGCCAACAAGGTGTCTCTGCCAGCAGGTGGCATGTATTTATACAGCCCACCCCCCCAGTGAGTTTCTAGGATCCCGTGAGCCCTTAAAGAAACTTCGTAGGCGGCCAACCATTTGGCAATGTCATCGCCTGTAGTGTAACTGGCAATGACATCTTTGGGTAGATAGGGTCTGGGTTCCCTGGTATTCACCTTAGTTTCGCTGCCACCATTATCTGGATTGGGAGACCTTAGGGTTAAAGCTTGTAGGTCCATCTCTTTAACGGTTCGCTCATGGGCTAACCTCTTGTCCTCCCTTTCCATATCCATTCTAGCTAATTCCAACCTCATTCTCCTCTCCTCCCTCCTATCTTCTAGCTCGGCGTCAGTTAAACCCCTCTCTGAGACGCTGCTGCCCACCCTCGAAGGTGTCCTGGGACCTGTCAGCAGATTCCCCCCTCCAGCTTGGTACAACATTGCAGTCTCAAGGACAGTGTCCCTGTCACTCCCTTCTGGGTCCTGTTCCTCCCCGGAATGAGCCTCCACCCATGCCCTTATGCTTGTCAGCAACTCGCCTTTCCTGGCACCTTTTTTAAAGAATACCCCCTGTTGCTGACACCATTCCTTGAGTTGGGTCACGGTGTAAGATTCTAGCTCTTCCAAATTTAATTCCATTTTTCACTATGGAATAAAATTAACACACAGGAGAAAACCAAGAAGTGACCTGAGGATAACCTCCACCCACCACCAGAAACAAATTTGGAAAAACAAAATTCAAATTAGGAGGGCCGCAAGGAGAAAACTCCTGGTGTAGGTCAGTGTATTGCGTTGAATTACTATTGAGTAGCTGCAACCAAGTCAGAATCCCACCGCTAGGCACCAATCTGTTAGAACCTGGGATGTCAGGTCACCTAGGGTAGCCTGGCCTAGGGCAAGACATGCAATTCCAGAGGCAAGTGTGAAGGTTGCAAACCACCCAGCAGTAAATCCACGCAATAACACATAAAAAGGACGCTACACCAATGTTGGAAAAATAAGTATTGGTTTATAAAAATAATATCTTCTGCTCTTTGTTTTCAAAATTTACAATTTAGGCACTTCAGTTTGTCTTGGAAGCAATCGCTATACCTTTAAACTATTAAAACATTTCATCAACCAGCATTTACAGTACAATACCTTTATTCAGGCCTCAAATCACATTACTAATGAAGTTGTTAAATTATATCAATACTCAGCTTCAACAGCACGTTACTTTACTTTAGTCTCCACTTTACTGGCTTTGTCTTCATTACAGTGTCTAAACCTTTAACCACAACAAGGGCGCACACCCAGTGAGAAGTGTAGGAATTACACAAGCTGTATGATACCACCCGTGTGCTGTATGAGGAACTTATTACTTCCCTCAACCCAAAGGTACTTCAACACCACATTAGTAGATATCCCTTCTTATAACAACTGTTGAATAGTCTCTTCACTTGACCCCCTCTGTAAAGGAAGCAGGCATCATATTCAACAATATTACCAGGTTTACTGACTTGACAACTTGCCCTGCCCTAATGACCAATGAGGCTTTCTTGTGCAGTGCTCAAGTACATTGGGAGAATTTCCCAGTCTCAATAACGTAGATTGGTCAATCCTGCCCCTGGATCCACACTAGGGACCAATCAATCAATCAATCAATCAATGACATTTATAGAGCGCACTACATACCCGTAGGGTCTCAAGGCGCTGGGGGTGGGGGGGTGCCGCTACTGCTCGAACAGCCAGGTCTTCAGCTTCTTCCTGAAGGAGAGGTGGTCTTGGGTCAGGCGCAGGTCGGTCGGGAGGGAGTACCAGGTCTTGGCGGCCAGGTAGGAGAAGGACCTTCCTCCTGTAGTCGCTCTTCGGATGCGGGGGACGGCGGCGAGGGCGTGGTTGGCTGATCGGAGGTGGCGTTTGGGAGCGTAGAAGTTGATTCGGCTGTTGAGGTAGCTCGGGCCTTGGTCGTGTAGGGCTTTGTGTGCGTGGGTGAGGAGGCGGAAGGTGATTCTTTTGTTGACGGGGAGCCAGTGAAGGTCTCTCAGATGTCCGGAGATGTGGCTGGTTCGTGGGATGTCGAGGATGAGTCTGGCTGAGGCGTTCTGGATCCGCTGGAGTCTCTTCTGAAGCTTGGCGGTGGTACCGGCGTAGAGGGCGTTGCCGTAGTCCAGTCGGCTAGTGACGAGGGCCTGGGTGACGGTCTTCCTGGTCTCGGTGGGGATCCACCAGAAGATCTTCCGTAGCATGCGTAGGATGTTGAAGCACGCCGAGGAGACGTTGTTGACTTGCCTGGTCATGGAGAGGGAGGAGTCCAGGATGAAGCCCAGGTTGCGTGCATGGTCTGTCGGTTTTGGTGCGGTGCCCAGGGCGGGAGGCCACCAGGAGTCGTCCCAGGCGGAGGGTGAAGAGCCCAGGATGAGGACCTCCGTCTTGTCCGAGTTCAGTTTCAGGCGGCTGGTCGTCATCCACTCGGCTACCTCTTTCATCCCTTCGTGCAGGTTGGCTCTGGCGGCGGCGGGGTCGTTGGTCAGGGAGAGGATCAGCTGGGTGTCGTCGGCGTAGGAGATTATGCTGAGGTTGTGTTGGCGTGCGATGGCCGCGAGGGGGCTCATGTAGACGTTGAAGAGGGTGGGGCTCAGTGAGGATCCTTGAGGGACGCCGCAGATGACTTCGGTGGCCTCTGACTTGTACGGTGGTAGGCGGACTCTCTGTGTTCTTCCGTCGAGGAAGGAGATGATCCATTCCAGCGCCTTGTCCTGGATTCCGACGTTGCTGAGGCGCTGTACTAGGGTGCGGTGGCAGACAGTGTCGAATGCCGCGGAGAGGTCTAGGAGGATGAGGGCCGCTGTTTCTCCGTTGTCCATCAGGGCTCGAATGTCATCGGTGGCGGCGATGAGGACGGTCTCGGTGCTGTGATTGGCTCGGAAGCCGGACTGTGAGGGGTCGAGGGATCCATTTGTCTCGAGGAAGGCGGCCATCTGCTTGTTGACGGTCTTCTCGATGACTTTGGCTGGAAACGGGAGGAGCGAGATGGGGCGGTAATTCTTGAGTTCGGTGGGGTCCGCTGTGGGTTTCTTGAGTAGAGCGCTGAGTTCGGCGTGCTTCCAGCTCTCAGGGAAGGTGGCGGTGTCGAAGGATGTGTTGATGATGTCTCGCAGGTGGGGTGCGATGACAGCGTCGGCCTTGTTGAAGACGTGGTGAGGGCAGGGGTCGGTCGGTGATCCGGAGTGGATGGAGTTCATCGTGCGGATGGTGTCTTCGGTGCTGATCGGGGTCCAGGCGTGGAGGGTGGTGGTGGGGGGTGGTTGTTCGGTCTTGGTGTGCGTTGGTTGGTTGTTGAAGCTGTTGTGTATGTCCGCGATCTTGTTGTGGAAGTATGAAGCGAGGGAGTTGCAGAGGTCTTGCGATGGGGTGATGTTGTTGTTTCCTGCGCTGGGGTTGGATAGCTCTTTCACGATGTTGAAGAGTTCCTTGCAGTTGTGTGCGTTGTTGTCCAGCCGGTCCTTGAATGCAGATTTCTTGGCGGCGCGGATCAGCTGGTGGTGCTTCCGGGTGGCCAGCTTGAAGGTGGTCCTGTTGTCCGGTGTAGGTTCCCTTCTCCGAAGGTGGTCCTGTTGTCCGGTGTAGGTTCCCTTCTCCAGACTTTCTCGAGGGCTCGGCAGTTCTTCTTGGAGCTCTTGAGTTCGTCGGTGAACCACGGGGCTTTCTTGCTGCCGGGTCTGCTGGGCGGGGTCCTCAGTGGGGCGAGCTCGTCCGCGCAGATGCTAATCCACTTCGTGAGGTTGTCGGCGGCCTGGCTGGGGTTCGCTGAGCTGGCAGGAGGGTGCTGGCTCAGGGAGGTGGCGAGCTGGTCTGCTGTGATCTTGTTCCAGCTTCTGCGGGCGGCCTGTTGCTGGTGGTGGTGGGTCGTCGTTCTCTTGAAGGTGAAGTGGACGCAGCTGTGGTCCGTCCATTGAAGCTCTGTGGCGTGGCTGAAGTCGATGTCTGTGCTGGAAGAGAAGACTGCGTCGAGTGTGTGTCCGGCGAGGTGGGTGGGGGTGGACACCAGCTGCTTGAGTCCAAGATTGGCGAGGTTGTCGAGCAGGGTGCTGGTGTTGCGGTCGTTGTTGTTCTCCAGGTGGAAGTTGAGGTCCCCCAGGAGGATGTGTGGGGACTTGTGTGAGGTATTCTTAACTGTAGGACCTTCCTGTACTGTGGTCCAGTCCTTACCAACCCAGATTCCCACCTTACTTGTGGCACGTAGTGGGTGTTGCTTCAGCTGTCGTGGGAAGTTGTAGGCAGCTGGAGCTCACCGCCGATCTCCTTCCTGTCAGCGTCGCCTCCCCTCCTCACCAGCCAGGCCACTCAGGAATACGCCCCTGTGCTGAGGAGAGGTCGCGCTGATCGCTCCCGCTGTTAGGAGCTCCCGCCGGTGTCCCACTGCTTCTTCGTCAAGGGGGGGGGGCCTCTGGGGGTATTGGGCGCCTGCACCACGGGGCAAACGCGGGGGTTAGCGGCTCCAGGAAAGCGCCGCCTCTCTTCGGTCCTGCCGCCCGCTCACAGGGCAAGCGCGGGGGATTGGCGGCTCTGAGGAAGCGCCGCCTCGCTCTCGCACTGCTGTCCGCTCACGGAGCATGCGTGGGGAACCAGCGGCTCCACAACTCTTCAGCTGCTGACTCCGAGTCGCTACCACGTCCGGGCGCTCTCTTCCCTCTTCAGCAGGAAGATCGAGCACCCCCTGACTGCACTACCGGGATGAGGGCTGCGAGTCCAGCAGCTCTCTCAAGGCGTCCACGTCACCTTCCTCCCGCACCTCACGAGGATGAAGCGCGCTCCTGCCAGCAATTGCAGGTGAGGGGCAGATAGTGAAATGGGACGGCAAAGAGAAAGAAGGGGTGATCAAAACCCTCTGGCACACACCAACCCCTGGGGGGCGGCTAGCAGTCCTGGAGCAGTTACCAGTCCCTGGACAGAGGCTGGGGACAGGGGGGCACACTCCTCAAAAGTCTCTCCAACTGGGCAGAGGACTGCGCTCCGCAGCGCTGCAGTCTCCTTCTCCTGTAGACTCCCCCTGTATGATTTAGACAAGGGGCAAGCTAGGCGCCCAGGGTCTCCAGTAACCCTCAACAGCGGGCTCAGGACAAGTAACCCAAAGGGGGCAGTGTGGTGAATCAGTAAGGCAGCTTCCCAGTCCAGGAGGTCAACCCTATGTCTAGCCTCCTCCCACCCTTAGCTACAGCCTGTGCTCCAGCTGACTCTCTCAGGTAGACAAAATGGCTGCCCAGCATTCCGCCTTATATAGGCTGACCCTCAGTGGTCCAGAAGGGACCAGAAGGTTCTGGAACGCCCTATACTAGTCTATGGGCAAGTTCTGGGTTTGGCAGTTAGGGCAGTTGGTAGCCACCATTTTGTGGTTCCAACTTTTCCTGTCAGAACAGGCCTCTGGGCCTGAGGTGAAAAACTATGAGGGGAAAAAGAACACCTATCCCCTTGACCAACACCTACAAAAAAGTAAGTGGACAAAAATTATTAAAGGTATGAGGGGCAAAAAGGGGACAAAATAAATAATAAATTGGAGGGACTACGCAAAAAAAAACAGACAGGTCTAACAAGGGTGTTTTGTAAAGTGATGAAGATTGGGGTTTTACCACACGAAAACATCTCGAGTAGCGAGAGTCATCTTTTTCGAGATGATGGGGTTCACCTGTCTCAGTTAGGCATGGCCTACTATTTAGTTGAAATCAAAGACATGCTCGCGCAAGAACTACAGGTAAATCTATGGTGCAATTCGATGTTATGAAGGAAGTTGGTCTTATCTTGGGTGGGGCCAGGAAAACTCCTTGGTTTTCCTGGGTGGCATAAAATCCCCAGGGAGGAGAAGTCTAGAGCGGGCTCCTCCAGTTATTAGTTAGATAGGGGGAATTATACAGAACAATGGAGGGGAAAAAATGGAAAGAAAATGTTGGGGAAGTTATGATGAGTTCAATACAAGAAAAGAGATTATTTGATGGTTTTGGTATAAAGTCTAAATTTATAATGAAATGAAATAAATAAATAAATAAATGGTTTCGGTTCAACTGCCAAATTTACATGATTGATGATCTGTTGGGAAATTTATGAATATACATATCCTGAATAAAGTGGCCTTTTCTGCTATGAGAAAGCGAGTGGTCTCAATTTGTGGGCGATGGCTCCGCTGGGCGAGCGGCGCGAGACGTCTCCCCCTGCGGATTTCGCGCATAATGGTAGGGTCCAGGAGCGCGATATAGAGGGAGCGTCAGGGCAGGTATCAGTGCGTAGTTTCTGAGGAGATTAGGCGCAGGTAGTTTAGAGAGGGGGTTTCTTCCTCTTTAGCGAAATCCCACCCACCCACCCTTCTAAAAAAAAAAAAAAAGAGAGAGAAACACACGATGTACTTCATGAAGTAGATGTACACGTTCTATGTGTTTGTGTATATATATATATATATATATACGCGTTTGTATATCGCCAGGTTTACGAGCATGTTATTGGTGAGTATGCATATATATATATATATATATATATAAATATATATATATATATAGATGGTTTGCCACTTCAGGATGCGTTTCCCATAACAGATGGCTTGAGGCATAAAATCCCCAGGGAGGAGAAGTCTAGAGCGGGCCCCTCCAGTTATTAGTTAGATAGGGGGAATTATACAGAACAATGGAGGGGAAAAAGTGGAAAGAAAATGTTGGGGAAGTTATGATGAGTTCAATACAAGAAAAGAGATTATTTGATGGTTTTGGTATAAAGTCTAAATTTATAATGAAATGAAATAAATAAATAAATAAATGGTTTCGGTTCAACTGCCAAATTTACATGATTGATGATCTGTTGGGAAATTTATGAATATACATATCCTGAATAAAGTGGCCTTTTCTGCTATGAGAAAGCGAGTGGTCTCAATTTGTGGGCGAGTGCTGCTCTGCGAGGTATGCTGTATTCATGTAGGGACTTGAAGCTCCTCCCACTCTTTGCCCATCCTTTCAATTGCCTGCTGTGACTCTCTTTTGTAAATGTTGGCCTTTGATTTGTTATCAGGCTTGTTAGTTCCTCCTTAGTAGCTCCCTGTCTACTTTGGTAACCTCCCATAAGGACTGGACCTTTTACTATATCCTTACTGTATAGCTAGCATTAGCCGTTCAGAGAACTCTTTGCTTAATTAATCTAAAGAGCACTGGTGGGACGCCAGCTTTAACAATGGCGGCTTTTGGTTATTGGAAAGGAGTTAGCAAACCCTGTCTTCGTATTGGTAGGTTGGATGTCCTAGAACCTATCTCCAATAGAAATATGGTATGGATTCTTTCTAACCTGAGGACCAGGTGAATGTAGAAATAGTATCAAAAGCAAGGCAGGGCAAAGTAGACAAAGGAACGATAAAGTTACTGAGGGTTAATGACACTAAGTAAGCAAAATTTGTCAAAGATCAAACATAAAATTTATTACCTCCCGAACGGTTTACAATCTAAAAACTGTTAAAAACAATTAATACAAGCCACCTTCAGTGGTCAATTCATACATCATTATACAGTCAAAATTAAAACAGTCATATATGGTCAAGAGTGAACAGAGTCGACGCGGCGTTTCGGTGCTTTGTTATTCTTCACACCTTCTTCAGGACATTCACAACAATAGACTTGATATCTTCAGTATTTATCAGTTGAATCTATCAATTCCTTTCAGCAGGTTTATAAGGATTTCTTAGCGATTCTACTCTCACTGGAGCTTAAATGTGAATACACCGATATTCAATGTGCACGGAGGGGCCACCGAAGATGCAAAAATGAGAAAATCCTGTATTCATTTCAGGTTCATCATAATGTTATTCTCGGCTCTTGATGATTACCGATTTAGAATACTCTTCTTTACGATTGAAGAGACAATATGGGGCTCTGTTTTCGAAATTCCGGCCTCCCTGCTCCTCCGTGCTTTCGTGTAAATCGCTGCCTTCGTGATGGTGCGCGGTCTACGAAGGCGAAGGCAGCGATTTACACGAAAGCACGGAGGAGCAGGGAGGCCGGAATTTCGAAAACAGAGCCCCATATTGTCTCTTCAATCGTAAAGAAGAGTATTCTAAATCGGTAATCATCAAGAGCCGAGAATAACATTATGATGAACCTGAAATGAATACAGGATTTTCTCATTTTTGCATCTTCGGTGGCCCCTCCGTGCACATTGAATATCGGTGTATTCACATTTAAGCTCCAGTGAGAGTAGAATCGCTAAGAAATCCTTATAAACCTGCTGAAAGGAATTGATAGATTCAACTGATAAATACTGAAGATATCAAGTCTATTGTTGTGAATGTCCTGAAGAAGGTGTGAAGAATAACAAAGCACCGAAACGCCGCGTCGACTCTGTTCACTCTTGACCATATATGACTGTTTTAATTTTGACTGTATAATGATGTATGAATTGACCACTGAAGGTGGCTTGTATTAATTGTTTTTAACAGTTTTTAGATTGTAACCCGTTCGGGAGGTAATACATTTTATGTTTGATCTTTGACAAATTTTGCTTACTTAGTGTCATTAACCCTCAGTAACTTTATCGTTCCTTTGTCTACTTTGCCCTGCCTTGCTTTTGATACTATTTCTACATTCACCTGGTCCTCAGGTTAGAAAGAATCCATACCATATTTTTATTGGAGATAGGTTCTAGGACATCCAACCTACCAATACGAAGACAGGGTTTGCTAACTCCTTTCTAGTGTCAAGATCCCCTCCCTGTCAGATTTAACAGGGGTCCCTCCATCTTTTTTGGATATGGCTTTTGGTTATTTGCAGCGCTATGCGTGCTTTCACTTTCGCTTAATGGGCATCGGCTATAACTTTAAAATATGCTTGCCCCTCCCCTGCCACACAGACACCGCGCCCCCAGCCATGCCCTTCATGTAGCTAGATTTTTTTTGCAGGTTTTATTTCACGCAAACTCAACAGAATGATATTGGAGTGCTTTACATCAGCACGATTTTGAGCCAACGCCGAGATTTAAACCAGGTTCTCCAACATCAAAGTCAGCCACTCTGGCCGTTGCGCCACATCCTCTGCTGCTGGTGACTTATTCTATCTTGCTTCAGAGTTTGTTAGGGGTGGTTCTGTGTGTACTTTTGGTGTTGTGCTGCAAATTATGTTCTTATTTGATGTGATTTCGAGCTGTGTAAGCTGGCTTTGGGTGGACCATTGGCCTCATCGCGCTTTGAACATGACTCTCCTTTGTTTACATCGCACAGCGCCCTGTTTGCTCAAATACTCTGGCACTTAACCTCAGATACACGACAAGGGCAATCAGTTTACAAAAATGACACACCCTTTTTAGGTCGAGCCTAGACGAAAGCAAAAGCGAAGCTTTTGCTGTCTAGGGCTCGACAACCTATGTTATCACTCTGGGGGGAATGTGGACAGCAGACTGACACGCGCTTCTCCTGCCGGAGATTTTACCTCGTGGGTGCGCATGGCGCCGTGCCCCTCTCGTGCCTCATATTCCCGTGCGCAAACACTCACACAGCCACACTCACGCATGCGCACATACACAGCCACACGCATACACAGACACACACACAGACACACACTCACACTGCATACACACACGCACCCCCCCTTAAACAGACCCACACGCACGCAGACAGACACACGCACAGACACACTCGAACACACACAGACACACACGCGTACACTACCCCCCCCCCACCCCCCACCACTCACCGGGCTCTTTCGGCGTGTTCTGTGTCTCCTCCGCAGCGCTGGTCTTCACCCGGGCCCCCTCCTGGGACCCGGGACTTCAGATGCCGCACTCCGCTTTGGCGCCGGGGCTCGGAGCGCGCATGCGCGGGCAGCCCCCGCCTCTCACTTAGCCCGGGCGGCTTTCTGTTTCTGTTCTGTGTTGCTGGTTTCTATAGTGGGAAAGTCCCATAAATTAAGCCTTGGTGGCGCGGTTGCCTATTACGTCCTCTGCAAGTACCAGAGTTTAACATTTGGTCTCAGGTTCGAACCCAGCGAGTCAGCTCGAACTTTCGTCATGTTTCCGACGTTTATAAAACAAGCAAAATTGAGCTCTAAAACAAAATGGTTAGGACCACTTGGATGCTTGTTCTGAGAGAGAGGGCTTCTAAAACTGGTCACAATATAGCGCTTTCTCTCTAACTGCAGTCAAAACATGAGGTTTTTAGGAGCTATACCGTCCCCCCACCAGATACCTTGTGGCATTCCTTAGTGTCGACAGAATGCTCAAGGAGACCCATGATTGTAGGGCCAGAGGGTCGCAGATTCAGATGTTACTGTCATTAAAACCTTTTAGATGGAGGTGCATTCAATTTTGTTAAAAATGCACCCACGTTTGACCGAACTGGCGTCTTCAGAGTCGGGGCCCCTTGCTCAAGGTCTTCTATTTGGTCAGCCTTTCCTAAAAGAGTTGACGAAGTTTGTCGCAACTTTCAGTGGCCTGGATAAGGCACAATGCTCTCTTCGCCGGGCGTTCCGCCCGGTTTTTGGCAGGGCCTGACGCTCCAAGGGACGTTCGTTCGGCCGCGGTTCTGGCCAGCAACGTGGCACTCAGTCCCAGCAGGGAGGTGGTCAGCAGTCCTCCTACTCCGGATCCCATTCCAAATTCTACCCCTCCCGAAAAGGTTGTGGGCAAGCCTCTAAAGGCGGATATGGCGGACAACAAGGAGGATTTCGCAAACACAGGTGAGCTTAATTCATTACGACTCAGTTGTCCTGGGGGAAGGGTGCAATTTTTCCTAAACAATTGTTGCATCGCACAATCTCAAACGATGCTTGGGTGCTGCAGACAGTACAAGGTTACCACATAGAGTTTTACACTCCTCCCCTTCAAACTCTCGTCCCTTCTCCCCTTGTTTTTTCCCAGCGCGATCAGGCCGTCATCTCCAAGGAAATCGAGTCCCTTCTGGTCAAAGGGGCCATTGTGCGGACTTCCCTGCATCCTCAGGGGTTCGTCAGCAATGTGTTCCTGGTGGAGAAGAAAGGGGGAGGTTCGCGCTTGGTGCTAAACCTCAAGGACTTCAACAACGGAGTGGTCTATCGCCATTTCAAGATGGAGGGCATCCATATTCTCAGGGATCTCCTCCGCAAAGGCGACTGGATGGTTCGCCTGGATTTGAAGGATGCTTATCTGTCCATTCCGATATTCCCGCCTCATCGCTGTTTCCTCCAATTCCAATGGTTGGGAACGTGGTTCGAGTACACGGTTCTCCCATTCGGTCTCTCGTCCGCTCCGTGGTGCTTCACGAAGCTCCTGCGGCCGGTCATGGAATCACTGAGGGCACGCGGGGTGCGTCTGATCGTGTATCTAGACGACATCTTATTGATGGCTCAGTGCCCTGTTCAACTTCAGTCCCATTTGGCTTGGACGGTCGAGCTCTTGCAATCTCTGGGGTTTCTAGTGAATCCTCAAAAGTCTCATTTACATCCCTCTCAGTCGATCGAGTTCCTGGGCTTCCTAGTAGACTCGGTCTCTTGTCAACTGCTCTTGCCCTCCCAGAAAATCAGGTCTATCAAGAGGGAGTTGACTTTACTGTTGTCCAGACAGAGTGTGTCCTTACGATCGATCGCTCGGATTGTCGGACTGTTAGCTTCATCCATTCAAGCGATCTTTCCGGGTCCCTTACACTATCGGGCCCTGCAACGCCTCAAGATCAGACACTTGCAGAAAGGTCTTAGCTATTCCGATCTTGTTCCTCTTTCAACAGACGCGAAGTCGGAGATGGTGTGGTGGCTCGACCACATGGAAGCTTGGAACGGGAAAGCCCTCTTCAGTTCTACCCCAGATGTGGTGCTGGAATCGGATGCGAGTCTTTGGGGCTGGGGAGCCCGGTGTGGGTCTGTGACGACGGGCGGCCGTTGGTCACAGGACGAACTGAGTCTTCACATCAATTGTCTGGAGCTCCTGGCGGGGTCGTTTGCGATCCGCAGTCTTGCTCCTCAGGCCACCAGCTGTTGTATACTCCTCCGCATGGACAACATCTCTGCGGTGCGGTATGTGAACAAACTGGGAGGGACGAGGTCGAGGCTCCTGGCCGAAATTGCGAAGGACTTTTGGCACTTCTGCCTTCAGAGGAAGATCACTCTTATTGCAGAGTTGCCAAAATCAGGTGGCCGACTGGAACTCTCGCCATCTACTGGACTTCATCGATTGGCGACTTCATCCCAGGGTGTTTTGGAACCTGTCTCGCCTCTGGGGTCGGCCTTGGATCGATCTCTTCGCATCTCACCTCAACACCCAACTGCCCAGGTTTTACAGCTGGCGTCCGGATCCGGAGGCTCTGGCCACGGATGCCTTTCTTCAGATTTGGCCCCCATATCTCTGCTATGCGTTTCCCCCGTTCGCAATGATTCCGCGAGTTCTGGCCCGAGCAAAGCACTTCCAGTCGGAGGTCATTCTGATAGCTCCTCTTTGGAGGGCTCAGGCATGGTTTCCGGATCTTCTGGAGATGAGTTGTTCGACGCCGTTCCTTCTTCCACAGAAGTGGAACTTATTGTTGGATCCTCTGCTCCACCCACATCCTCTGGTTCTGTCCGGTCAGCTCCGGCTGGTTGTGTGGCGGATTTCGGGGATCGCTGGAAAGTCCCGGGCTTATCTGGAGACGCTACGCGATTTCTCGGGGAAGCTTGGGCCCCCAACACGCACAAGCGTTATGCATCAGCTTGGAGGCGGTGGTGTGGTTGGTGTTCTGAACGGAACTTGGATCCCGCTTCAGCGGATGTTACTTTAGTGGTTAATTTTCTTGCTTCCATAGCGTCCTCTGGTTCTGCTTATAGGACTGTCAATTCCTTTCGTTCCGCTGTTTCTGCGGGCCACGATTTTGTTGACGGTAAACCTGTTGGGGAGCATCCCTTGATTTCTAAATTGCTTCGTGGCATTCGGCTGGTTAAACCGCCTTGTCCAAAGTATGTTGCTCTTTGGTATGTCTCCTTTATCTTACGTTTTCTGGAGGCTTGGCCTCATAATTCTTCTTTGTCGCGTAAGCAACTTTCGGCAAAGCTGACGATGCTACTTTGCCTGGTGTCTTGTAAACCCATTTCAGATGTGCGGGTGTTAGACCTAGCGGGGCGTTCTTTTTCTCCGGACTGAGTCACTTTTACAATTTCCCGGCGCACCAAATGTAATCTGTCTTCTGTGACATATGCAGCTTTTCCTCAAAATCCACAGTTATGTGTTGTCCAATGCCTGAAGGCTTATGAGGTAAGTACTGCTCCTTTTCGACAAGATTTGTCTGGTCAGTTACTGATTGCCTTACAGAAGCCTTTTAAGCCTGTGGCGCCGGCTACCCTGGCCCGTTGGGTCCGTTGGCTTATGTCTGAAGCGGGAATTGATGTCTCCATTTTCGGAGCTCATTCCGCTCGGGGTGCCATGGCCACTAAGGCTTTTACTGTTGGTGTGAGTTTGGCGGATATTATGAAGGCCGCTGATTGGTCTTCTGATACTATGTTTAAAACGTTTTATTTCAAACCCATTGTGGATATTGCGTCTGTTGTGGTGGATCAGCTTTGAACAAGCATAATCTGAGCCTCCTGTCCTGCCATAGAATTAAAAATTTGCAAACATTCGTGACAAGAATTTTCAATTCTATTAAGGACACGTAGGCGAGGATTATCCCACCCAAATGTATATTTACTGCATGTAACATGTATATTTCTCATTGCAATGACATTGTGACATGTTTTCTTGCACTATTTCCCTGCCCTTTGTATTTTACCTTCCATGGTACTGGGATGGTGTATTACGGCTCTGGTTTTCTTTTAGGTTCTGACCAGAAGTGAGATCCTTCAGTCCTTGTCCTGGATTGGTTCCAGACTTTTCGGATTCTGGACCTGCGGAGTTCTGCCTGCTCCAGTCTTCTGCGCCTTGGTTTTTTGGACTGTCTACGGATGATCCTTTCCTGTTGCCTCCGGATGTTTCCTCCAGGCTGTTCTTCGGTTCCACGTGACTTGATTTTTACTTGACTTATTGTTTTACTGCACAAAGAAAGAGGAAGTCTTATCCTCTATGGTTCTTTATATAGGGATATGCTCTCTATGGTTACCTAAGTGCTCATGGGATTGGTAGTTTTTCGTTTCTTTACTGTATTCCTATTGGCTGCTGTTTGTAGTAAAGAAATCGAGAAAGCATAATCCTCGCCTCCTTGTCCTTAATAGAATTGAAAATTCTTGTCACGAATGTTTGCAAATTTTTAATTATCACCGGATAGATTGTTGCTCAGAAGGCTCTCCGTTTTGCTTTTCAGCCCTGAAGAAGTCACAGGGGTACTTCCCTGTGTAACGAAACACATGATGGCTGGTTGTGCTTATCGATAACAATAAGTAAAACAATTTGAAAAACTTTCCTTAAAGACTTGAATGGACTTATTAAGAAGATATTTTGCGATTTCTAAGACTCTGCTATTAAGCACATTTATCCTAATAACCTGTGCCCGGGGTCTTGTTTTTTTCTCATAAAGTGCGGGTTTTTCCCACACACATATAGGGGTTATAGGGACCTCCTCTATCCTGGTTGCACTGTGTTACACACATTTAAAACACACACAACGCAAACACAGCAAGGCGTCACACTTCTGGCTCATCACAAACCCTTTCTCTCAGACAATACTTAACCTCAGACACACGACAAGGGCAATCTGTTTACAGAAATGACACGCCCTTTTGTCTCTAGGGACTGACAGAGCTCTCTGTCACAGGACAGGAAGCTGTATGCAATCTGTCCCAGCAGCCCGTAGAAGACATGGTCTGTTGCGAAGCGCTCACGTATGTTTTGCAAACAGCAGACCTTGAGTACTTTCATTTCCCCCTATTTTTTTAACGGGTTCTTTCACTGGGAGAGGTGTTTCCTGCTCTTCCAGTGTGAAGGTTCCTTTCACCTCCGTCTCTTACCCATTCCACATGGGGCGCATGTGGAGAAGGCACATGTGTTGTGTGTTGGGGGCACAGTGAGGGTGGAGGGGCAAACACCTCACATTGAAGAGAAGGGCAATGCTCTGCCCATTTCAGTGTGTGACAAAACCTCAAGCTCCCCTACCCCCACCGCCAGTCCCCCCCCCCCCCCCCCCCCCCGCACACAGCAAGGCACTGGGAAGGGCTCTCTGACAGAAAATGACTAGTGAAAAACATAATTTTTGCTTGAAAATCCATTATATTATTTGACATTGGATCACTAGGTATATCTTCATACTTTGATATGACGTGCGCTGTGAATTTTAAGACCGCAGTATAAATGTTTTAGGGACACCTTTGTACACTGCTACTAACATAAAAAAACATTTACAATGCAATGCAATAGGTCTTGCATTCCTTAAAGTTGGAGCTGTTGACTTGAAAAATGACATTTTTTTTTACATTTGTTTTATATTTGTAGTAGAGTAATTGTATTTGCATTGCTCTATTGCCATTGGTATGAAAAGGCAAACATAAAAAACATTGGCATTTTCAATGCCAACAGCTCTAATTTTAATAAATGCCAGACCCATTGCATTGCAAATGCTTGTTTAAAGAGTTCATGTTTATTTTAGAAGCGCAGCACACCGCACTTCATCTTCATCAATGTGTAAGCAGCGCAGCGTGCCACACACTTAATCTTTACTAATAGCGGCCACACAACTTTCTTTTACTTAGCGCTGCTCACACCAGTACATTTTGTAAAAGTTACAAACTTTACACGTAACGCTTTTCATCAGCACCAATAGCAGCCAGGCACCTTTGTTTTCTATTGTGCGGCTCTTTCATTTACATTGCAGAAGAAGAGCGGTGTGCGGCACACTTCATCATTAATAATGGTGGGTGCACGCCTTACTTTTATTTTGTGCGGCTCGCCAACTTTATTTTTGGCAAAACTAAAAGCTTTTATCTGCAGGAGGGTATGCCACAAATTATATTTATTAATGGCGGCTTCAAATGCACTAAGCTAGGAAATATAGGGTGCAGTATCACAAGCTATTACTATATGTCCCTGTGGTGCTGTAAAGGGACCTCTATTAGCCACATAAGGTACTGTACCCTTAATACAATTATAAACAGAAAGATTGCAGCTGAGAATTCCTCTGCCTTGGTTTGTGCTTGGACCATTTATTATTTTGGAAACTATTCTCCGAGCACCAAGTCTTGGTGTTATTATTCTGCATAGCAAAGACAGAGCTGTTGGTCTGTTTAATTCTTGTTTGCCTAAATCTCGTCTGGAGGCTTGTTGCTATTCACACACAGGCCATTATTTGCATACCCATCCAGTGTCACTGATTGTTGCTGATTCCGAGTGGAGAAGGCTGTTTCTGTGAATTCCGGTGACCGCTAGGTGGCGATCGCGTGCGCGGCCCCAGAGCGGCAGAGCAAAGCTGCATCGGTGCCGAAAGGAGCCGAAAGGAGGTTGGAGGTCGGTGGCGGCGGTAGTGAGTGAGGCGAGCCTTTAGGACTGGGGGGGAGTCCTGTTCGCTCGCTCGCCAGTCGGCCGGCCGGTCACAGTGTCACAGTGTCAGCTAAGGTGCCAGGTGCCAGGTGCAAGGTGCAAGGTGCAAGCCAGACGCCGGTGAGTTGAGCACGAGAGCGCCATCCGCCCACACGAAGTTGAGCGCACAGAGGTGTTGGCGGAGCACCCAAGCAGAGATGAGCAGCGAGTGATGGGCTGTAACGGCAGTTAACCGAGGATTAATACGATCATACCACATAACTAACAGCAGTGATACTGCCCCGTGTTAGAACTGCAGGCAGTGGAGTGAGCGCAGAGTGCACGTCTCCCCCTGGGGAACCAGGCACGTCTCGCCAAGCTTTTCTTTCAGCTGCTGGCGGCGGAGAAAACATCCAAAACGAAAAGACAGGAGACTAAAGCCCCCTACTGGCGGACGGTGCCACGGCTAGTACCACGAGGGGTAATTTGGTATCTTATTTGGCATCCTTTGGCGTCTTGGGGGCTCTCCAGCAGAGGGAGAAGAAGGCGAAATCCAGTATAGCCCTCGCAAAGACCCCATTGAGGCGTTACTGTTGGCAGGAGCTGCAGAGGCAGAGGCAGGAGCAGGAGCAGGCAGGAGCCATAGAAGCCACAGAAGCCTCCTTTTAGCAAACTGGATATAACAGCTGCACATATCAGCTGCCCCTCACTCCACATCACAGGTGACCGGGCGATCAGGTGAGAGGGCAAGGGGGGCTGTGCAACACAGCGCTAAGAAAGCCACTGAACCCCTTAAGGATTTTAAGGTACAGACAGCTGCAGTAGGAGCAGACAGTTGTCTAGAGAATAAAGGGCTCAGAATACATACAGAGCATACAGAGCATATACAAACATAAACATTCAAAACCCTTCTTAAATTAGGCTGAGCTGCAGTTTTGGAAGATTCGCTTCAGCGGTGTTGAGCCTTGTATTCACACTGACTTAAGAAAAAGCAAATAGCACTATAGTATTAACATCGCAACCCCACTGACTCTCGCCCCGTACCCTCCCCGACGGCAGCTGCCCTAACTCTGGGGTAGACGGGCTTGGGAGGGCAAGGGTGAGCTGAAGGGTAGGACCAATGACAGAAGATTGAAGGCTGTACAAAGGCTGAAGAGCGTTTATTTGAACTCTACCACTTTTTTCTTTAATGTTGGCCACCATCAATCATTTTCTTAAATTTGGGAGTGCAGCCCTAAGTGAAATATTGGCATTAAAGCAAGCAGGGATGCGTTCTGGGAAGATAAGATCATCAGGTACCCAGACCAAAAAGGCACGCAAAACCCAAGCACTTAAGTTACAAAAAACATTAAAGCACAGACAAAGGGATTAAACCAAACCCAAACTCTAATCTCACCAATTGCACGGATGTTTGAAAAGTCAACAAAAATACCACAGAAATTTGACTTCCTGACCGATCCTACCGGGGTTTTATTGTCAATGGTATCAGACACATCCAAACATCAATTACAAATCCCAATTGAACCATCAAGTCTCCTTAAAGAAAAAGGTATGGACATAGAAGATCTAGAGAATGAAAAAATTTTAAACGAAGAAATGAATCTAAAGTGCGCAGCAAGTGAAACATTGAACCTCGATAGAGACCCTATAGATCATACTACAAAGCACGAATTACAGCTAAATGACGCAGATCCAACTGGCATTATTAAAAGAGAGATCGGTGACCCAATACTAACTACTCCTATGCGTCAACAACCCATAGACTTGAAAAGGTCAATACCATTAGAGATTAATGTGGACATTATAACTAAGAGGAAACTCCATGAAACAAGCAATAAGGTTACTGACAGCACGACAAAACTGGCAGCAGTTTCTTCACATTCAAACAAGCTTGAATGGGAACCCAGGAATATTGCACGGGAAACGTTACTACAATCACCAGCGGAGGTCGAAGTTGGTAAAACTAAAAAACGGAAATTGCTTGAATTAAGAAACAACGACTTGGATATATCAAAAAGCCATGTGGTAGAACCTACACCGATAAAAATTCTTGAAAGCAATAACTCAACTTACAGGGAAAGGGAGCAAATCTGTGCGACCCCGAAAAACGGGGATGTCACTTGTCCAATAACAAGACTATAACACCATAAAAGAGGCAAAGGAAAAAAGCGATTCTGGAGCTACATGGGACATATTTTACCAAACTTCTACTCTAATACTAGAAGCACTGACATATCAGTCAAACAAAATGGATACTCAAATTGATATACTCGGAGTAATGGCTAATACAGTTTCCGGAATAGACAGAAAGTTGTCGGCACTGAACTGCTTAATAACTAAAGCCCAAGAACACGCAGCAATTAACTATTTTGAGTGTCCCTGTGAACCAATTATAAATAAACTTTCAACCATACCCGATGTTGTAAACTTAATATTGGAAGACGTAAAAGATGTAATTCTCACTAAAAACACGGGCAAAGAAGCCGGAGCAGGTCAAACCACACAGCCCGCTGAAGAGCATAACATCACTCAAACAAAAAAAAGCAGTATTGAAGAGATAAATAAACCAAAACATCAAGGAAAAACAATCGGGCAGAATGTGGAAACTGAATCACCACCCGCAGACACGCAAAAACTTTATGGACAAACAATTGCAGAAAAGGAAAAATTAAATTGCCAAGGATATAAACTCTCAAAGAGACAAAGGAAAAAAATCCGTAAGGCTAGAAATAAGTTAAGAACTCAAAATACAGTAAATGTATACCCTCCATCAGAAGAATCTCAGGATTCCGATCCGGAAGACTTAATCGAAGAAGAACCAGCTCTGACAAAAAGTGAGATGGAGGAGATCCGGCTTAATACCGAGGGCAAGAGTGTAAAAGGTGAAAAATACTATGATATCCTAAACGCCAGAAACCTACTAGGAGCAGAGTCGCCATTCCAGCCAGCGGAGCCGTCCCAGGAGCACCATTGCCGCCGACCTCGCTGCAGCTCCACCGTCGAGTACCTCCCCCCCCCGCCGCAGCCTCACAACAACTGCGCTGCCGCTGAGTGGGGGAGAGGGAAAGACTACACTTCCCAGCAGCCTCCGCGACCGGAAGTCGCGTCGAGGCGGAGCGCGCCAGGAGGCGCTTAAAAGCAGCCTTCAAACTTCAAAGGAGTGGGTAATATTCTAAACGCCAGAAACCTACTAGGAGCAGAGTCGCCATTCCAGCCAGCGGAGCCGTCCCAGGAGCACCATTGCCGCCGACCTCGCTGCAGCTCCACCGTCGAGTACCTCCCCCCCCCGCCGCAGCCTCACAACAACTGCGCTGCCGCTGAGTGGGGGAGAGGGAAAGACTACACTTCCCAGCAGCCTCCGCGACCGGAAGTCGCGTTGAGGCGGAGCGCGCCAGGAGGCGCTTAAAAAGCAGCCTTCAACTCCCGCGTCGCGGGAGCGCGCGGGGCAGCGCCGGGCTAAGCCCGGGCAAAGGGCGGGCCCTCTGTGGCCCGGGCAAAGGGCGGGCCCTCTGTGGCCCTCAGGGGACCGAGGAGTCCGGGACGGGGCTACCCCCCTGAGATCCTGCCTAGTTGTCATCAACCAAGGTAAACGCCCAATGCGAATTCAAATCATCTGCACTCGCAAGCTATTACCTCTTTTTACAGCATTATTGCCTACAGCTGAAAATAACTAAGCGAGGATGAGTAAAAGTCGAAATACCCCCGTGACCACAAGATCAGCTACCAGATTGAAAGATGTCACCAACAGCCCTCTCCCCACAATAACCGCCACAGACTTAATGCTACAAAAAACGATCAATGTCGTGGCGGATGCAATTCAGGACTCCGAAAGACGCCTCTCACTTACTCCAGATTTATGTTTCCCCGACCTCTCTTTACACACCACAGGTAACATAAACATTCTGGATAACACTATAAACTCTGAGGAGTCTATTCTAACGTTGTCATTTACAGGGCTTCCTAGCCCCCAAACAAGAGACAACACGCAATCAGCCTTGCTTATCTCACCCTCAGGCAACAGTAGGAACAACAGTCTTGCACCTACCGGTGAAAACAGCAGTAGCACCCATATGTCACCTATAGCTCATTTACACTCAGTAGCCCCTTCCCCGGGTGGTTTTACATCTACAACGACGAAACCGGTTACTAAAGTCAGTCGCTTGATAAAGAGCAAAACCAGGTCTACTGGCATACGAGGCAAACCTAAGTCATCTATTGTAAAAAAACAAAAATCTCACCTCAAGGCCAAACACCTCAGCTCAGCTAAAGACATTTGGTCTACATTTAGACTGGCTAAACCTGCCCTAGAGAAGGCGACCTTATGTCCTTTCATAAGCAGTCAAAACCCAGACCTGTTCTTGAATAAAGAGACGACAGTACCCATAAACACGTCTATACACACCACAGCCAGGGCTGAACATACAACGATAAATACAAAATCACTTCTGAGTGACCTTGAAAGCTTGATCAAGTCTCTTCTGTTACCTATCAGTGAGAGAGTCCTTAACATTGAGAATGCCTTAGGGAAGTTTGAAAGGGCCCAAAATGACGCAACATCCACCTTGCTTAAAACATTGAAGGTATCACAACCAATTTCTACCTTCACACCAGCCAGTAATTCCCTTACTTTGATTAGCAATAAAAACCCCAGGGTAAAAAAAGCCATAGCTAACCCTACCCTTGCTAGTAAGCAAAATCAGCCAAAGACTCCTCTAACCACCCCAGCGACAACTCAAGATAGAGGTACCATCATATCCCACCCAGTGGCAGCCACACCAAGTAGCTCTCAAACCTTACATGATGCAGAGACAGAAGATTGTGAATGGGCCGCTGAAAGCTCCCCAATCAAAATAGCAACTACCCAGGTAGAACAAACGAGACCAACCAAAAACCCCAAACAGGGCATATCTTCAAAACAATTAGGTGCTACCACGACAAAATCGGTGGTAGTAAAGAGTCCACTTCATGTTAACCTCCCGCCTGAATGTAGCCCGTACACCATTGTAATGATTGGTGTACCTAAATTAACGGGGGACAGGGTAGAAACACATGGGGACTTAAAAAACAAGGTGAGCCATTGGCTCACAACTCATAGACCGATCCCTAAACATATTAGTGGTCATATTGCACAGGTAAGAAGAGTAGACTGGGTGGGAAACAGATTTAAATCGACCGAGGGTGATTGTATAGTGGTAACCCTTGGGGATAGTCGTGCTGCCAGTTTTATAAGTAGCTGGAAAAGCGGTGTGACAAATAGCCTGATCCGCACCATGGCCTTAAGTTACTTTTATCCAAATAATCATGGTCATCGTCGTACACAAGTGCAGTCAACCTACGGACAGGAGGGGCTGCTTGAGCCAATAGTTGATAATCAATCAGGGGCCTATACACTGCCTATTGGTCCATATATTCGAACAAATCATATCGACTATAGGCATGAACAGCCATGGCAGAGCAGACCTAGCAACCATCCTAGTAGATATCAGGAGAGAAGCAAGCTTTTTACTCGTCCCCAGCAGCAGCTTTTCTCACATCCCCAATACTTAGACACACAATATGGGGTACCTATTTCTAATAGGTTTGATGCTTTTTATAACATCGACTACTTAGATGAGATCGATTGACAAATCGTATCTCCATCCTCCTACTCTATCCCTGTTGAGCCCCCAACTAAGGTAGCTCCCCTTTATAGAGTATCAAGCATCTGCCCAGAGTGCATAAGTGTTTCCTCCCCGGAGGCCAGTGAAGCGCCTAGGGCAGCTCCTTTAGTACAACTCCAAGAAAACACATTGAACGTGAGTGGGCGCAGCCACTCAGGTTCCACCAATTTAACTCAACGCATAGTGCACAGTGGAGTAAAAAACCCTCTAACCATTAGCAATGTACCGCAAGAACACTTAATAACGGATCATGGGGTTCAAGCAATCTCTCCTCCCGCAGATCAGGCCCAGATAGCAGGCCTGGGCCTCACCGAACAACGCTCCATACATCTTTTATCTTGGAACATAGCCGGCTTAGCCGTTAAGGTTAATGATCCAGTGTGGTTAGCCAATGTAAAAAATTATACCATTCTATGTTTTCAAGAAACCTGGCTAGCAGACGAAAATGCATACATTGAGGGCTTCCAAAGTTTCTTTTCACCAGCAACCCCATCAAATAGCGGAAGATCCAAAGGGGGCCTGGCAACTTACATAAGCCTTGCACTCAGCTGCCAGGTCACAATCAGAGCATCGGACAACAAACATATTCAAATCTTAGTGCTCAGGAATGGTAAAAAGGCACTGACACTTATTAATTTTTATAATGCCGTGCTATCAAACAAGGAGTGTAACATTCTCAAATTACAAAACCTTTTAGAAATAAAAGCGGATAGTCTACCTCGAAATATCATTATCGCTGGAGACTTTAACGCCTACCCCTGTGGCAACCCTGAAACGTCACCTATTGGCCTCTTAGGCTGCAACAGGAGGTCTGGCTTTCATTTTGATCACTCGCCCCGAGGCACCTGTATCAATAACTTAATAGATGGCAGGAATCTAACCGTCGCAATGACCACATTGGAGGACTCACACCAGTTTAACGTCCCCACGTACAAAGGCCACGGTAAAGGCTCCTACATAGACCACATATTCCTCTCAAGAGATCTAGTTGATTTAGCCACTGACTTTGAAATTCTAACAAGCATCTTCAGCGACCATAACCCTTTGTCGATCAGGATTGGAGGTGATCTTTTTGATCATAGGAAGCCTCGACCTGATCACGGTGTCTTAAAACCCATCAATGGAAATCGTCGCCTGAAGTGGTCAAAGGTTAACAGCGATTCCTTGTATGATTCAATTACCACTAGCTGTGGTAATGACCTAGATCTTTGTGTTTCTCCATCTACTTTGCCCGAAGCGACTCTGATTGCCTTTGCTGCTGTTGTTGAGAAAATTGGCCAAATGTTGTCAGTACCAATAAAGGGACATCATGAACACCAACCAGGGTGGTTCGATCAAGCCTGCTCAAAGGCCGGACGAGACTTAAAAAAAGCACTTAAGGCTATTCCAAGAGACCCTGTCCTTATTAAGTCACTGCGATCTAACTACAAGACAGTCCTGGCAGCCCGGAAAAAAGAAGTAAAAGCAGGTGTTTGGGAGGAGCTATGTGATCCTGCAATTCTGGGTAATAGCTCCAAGTTCTGGAGCATTGTAAACAAACCTATGTTTGACGTCCCCTTAAATTCTATTGTCGGGACCAATATACCTGAGGAAGAGTGGATGTCACATTACAGCACAATTTTTAAAAGTGATAATTTGCAAGCAGACTTTGTTTTTAAATCTTCTGATGAAAATGTGTTGTGTTTCACAGTGGGGGAGGTAGAAAAGGGGATACAAGGATTAACCTGTAACAAAGCACCTGGCCCCGATGGTATACCACCCGACCTATTCAAATCAAACACTCTCTTATGGGCACCAGTCATCACCGCAGTTGTAAATGCAGGCATTTTGGCTAGTTGCCCAAAAGCCTGGGGGTCCTCCACCATTGTCCCTGTTTTTAAGAAGGGTGATCGTGGTAGTGTTACATGTTACAGACCCATATCCCTGATTAACTCAGTCACAAAGGTGGTGGGGGGTATTATCCTAAACAGATTAACAGCCTGGGCCAACGATAATAATATACTGTCTCCAATACAATATGGGTTCAGACCAGGCCATTCCACGATAACCCAATGTCTGAACCTATATTTAATAAACAGTAAATACACCCTAGCAAGAAAAGGGACGATCCATATGGCCTTTATGGATTTATCGTCCGCGTTTGACTGTGTAGACAGAGGCAGGCTATGGGAGGTGCTGTTAAAAATGGGGGTGGAACAAAATCTGGTCAACCTTCTTGTTGACCTCCACTCGGACACAAGAGCAAACGTCCGTTACACCCATGACTTGAAGGTAACCAGAGATTTTAGAATAACTCGAGGTGTCAGACAAGGGTGCATCCTTGCCCCTTTTCTTTTTAATCTTTATATTAATGAGTTGGAGGAGCACCTACTAAAAACTGGTACAGACTTTCCCTACATTGGCAAGAAGGGCATACCGGTCCTATTATATGCGGACGACGCCGTTTTAATTTCTAGAACGGCGCTCGGTCTCCAAATCTTGCTAGATTCTTTTAATGACTTCATGAACTCCCGTGGCCTGAGCATTAATAACTCGAAATCCTTTACAATGACGACAGGTGTATCTCCAAAAAAAATATATCCTCACTTTGTAAACGGAGATAAAATACCCACTACTAAGACCTTCTCGTACCTTGGTGTTCTTTTTGACCACAAATTAACTTGGGCACCAGCAATACTAAAGAAAAAGGGCGAGGTAGTGCGGGCCAACGCGGCAATACTGGACTTCACTAGAAAAATGGGCAATAGTCCGGTGGCTGCTGTCTTGAAGTTATATCAAGCCAAAAGCACCGCAATTGCACGTTATGGAAGTGAAATATGGGGATCAGAATCATTAGGTGCCCTTGAAGTCACTGAGAATAACTTCTTAAAACAGGTCCTAAGGTTACCCAGGGGGACGGCCAACTTCCCGGTACATGAGGAACTTGGCATCCCACATCTAAGTGATAAGCTGGCCGTGAATCCTTTGTTATGCTGGCTGAATAGCTGGCTAAACACAGCCATACCTCTTACCAGAAACATTCTTCAAGAGGCACTACAGTGGGATGGTAGACTTAAGATCCCATGGTTAAAATACGTAAGAATGTGGCTTTTTGAATTAGGCCGACCAGATTAATTTTTATCCCCCGAAACAATAACCAAAACTGATGTAACCTTTGTTAGGAACACTTTTATGCTGTCCAGGTGCATGACACGGGAGGAAAATGAATACAAGAAAAGCAGTGTGAGACAGTATGCCTTAACCAAAACCTGTTTATATATGGAACCCTACCTGTCCTGGCCCATGTCCGGTTGTGACCGTTTTTTATTAACAAGGTTCCGATTTAACATGTTCCATTTTTTATTAGCTGTACCAAGT
The DNA here is from genome assembly GCF_964263255.1 of Lissotriton vulgaris. NCBI lineage: Eukaryota > Metazoa > Chordata > Amphibia > Caudata > Salamandridae > Lissotriton > Lissotriton vulgaris. Next base: position 12,804 of record NW_028248422.1, on the reverse strand, counting down.
GGAGCGCATAGAGGACAAGTGTTGCCAGCTTGCGGCTGCGACAATAAGTCTCCGCAAGATCTGGCACACTTTTTATTTTTCTGTCAGTTTTATACACTCCCCCGTAATCTGTTTTTAAAACCTTTACTTAAGCACCTGAATTTTGTACAATTCAGACCTGCACTGTGTCACCTTCAAATGCTAAATAGTGAATGTACCATGTTTGTATGTAGTTTCTTAAAACTCGCAGTTAAACATAGAAAAAGCATGGAAGGGTAACTAACTCTGCTGCTGATTGTACTCCCACCTCTAATGTATTTTATTCTTTTTAACCATATTATTGTGTATATGCTTGTGAATGTCTTGTTGTAATACTACTCTCCCCATTTTATTATTACTGTATGGATTAACTTGTATGAAATGCTCTTTTATGATTGTTACTTGCAAACAATCGAATAAAGATATTCTATTCTATTCTATGATATCTTTAATAATCAGACAGATAACCAGACTGGAAACAAGCCAAATACCCACACAGAAACCAAACAGAATGATAATGTGCCCAAAAAAACCGGTGAAAATTTACCCCTTGGGAATAATAGGCAGGCACACGATAGCCAGAACGCAGTCCAGGACCCTATAGTAATAAATACTCAAAAGGGAAAGGGATGTATAGCCTGGAATTATCCATGCAATATACAAAGCGACACTAGTGATACTCAAACTGCGCTACCTAAAGTAGAGCCTAACACTGCACTAAACGAAGGAAACAACCGCTCAGGCCTAAGGATACGGAGAACAATTTGTCAAGAAAAATTCAACTCACTGAATGATCTTACAAATTCCTACCAAAGGGAAGATCACCGACCTGGTATTGGAAATCAGCCTGAAGACATTGCAACTTGTGCAGAAACAACAAACAAAAAGAGGTACATTGGAGATTATCACAGTAACAATGAGGAATTAACAGTTACAAGGACTGGAATAGAAAAACAAATTATCTGTAAAACTATGCAAAAAAAAAGCGAAAATAAGATGGTATCAATTAATTCAAAGAAATTGGCACAAATAATATTGACACCAGTATACAACTCAAGAGGTTCTAGTGACATCCTTAATAGAGGGAATATTTTACATCTATTCAAATCGATTCCCGAGCTAGAAAAAATAACATCAAAAGACATTGAGTCGGTGGGATTTGCACATAATATGGACGGCTCTCAGCCACATACAGTCCTAACGGTCAACACCCCTCATCTAGCGGAGCATATTATAAAACAGCAAGATATTTTCGATAGTTGGGGGATCAAAATTGCTCATCCACCTCCCAAACCTTACCCGAGTCCGTTCAAAAGAAATCTCTCAAAAAACGGCCTTAAGGAAGTAACGGACATCCCAGTATATTCAATATTAAAAAACACACAGGGTAGATCACATCAGATTAATAAGGAGAGCCCGGAAGAAATAAAACTGGTAGAACCTCGGCAAATAAATGAAAGTTGGATACGGAATGCTCTGCACGATCTCTGACCGGGTAATAACCATAACCATAACAAATTGAAGGAGCGAAGAGATCATCCGCAATCAGTAACCATATGTTCATGGAACATCAATGGTCTGGGAAAAAAAATCCAAAACGCTGGAATAGAATCCCTGTCAAAAATTTATCAAATCATATGTCTACAAGAGACATGGAATACGGAAGCTTTCTTCTTACAAGGTTATAAAGGGTTCTATGTACCAGCCATCAAATATACCAAGTTTGGACGCCCAAGTGGGGGTCTGGCAATATTTATTGGTCTAGACCTGAAAATCAACCACGAACAACTGGACACCAACAACGCGAACATACAAGCTGTCAAGATAACTATGGGGCATGATGAACAAAAAAACAGGATTAACTTACTAATACTTAATATATATATTCCACCAAACAAGACCTCATGCAAGAACGTAAGTTTTGATCTAGTATCATTCCTACTGGAACAACAAATGATCGATCCGACTGTCAGTATTCTAGCCACAGGGGATTTTAATATAAACTTGCTGATTAACATGACACGGAATGATTTGGTTCACTCCCAAAACTATGAATGGTCCATCCCGGAACAATCAATGGATCAAAGTCCTATTCGTAAGGTAAATTTAATTGGGAAAAACCTACTGATGGATCTGGAGGCAATAGGTTTACGTGTTCTAAACGGAAGGTTCCCAACGGATCAACCTCCCGGCTGGTCATTTCACAACCACGAATCTAAATCAAGAATTGATTTCACATTAATGTCATTAGACATGTTTGATAAAATGTGTTCCTACCGACTCAATAAGCGAATCGACAGTGACCACTGCCAGCAAATAGTGGAATTATGTTTTGATTTCTCTAGACACCAAAGTTATTTAACCACACGAGGACAGATTACGTCAATTAATCATAAGAAACTAATCTGGAAACCGGATAAAAAATATGTTGTGGAAAAAAGGGCCCAAAAATTGGCAGTTGAATGTTTTGAAAAGCATGCAACACAGTCAGCAATATTATGTTGGGAACAATTTACCGAAAAGGCAGTAGAGTTGGATAACGAAAACACAATTTATAAGAAATCGAAATTTAGGGGAAAAAAAATAATAAAAAGTGACAACAAAATCAATCTTCCATACACAATTAAAAAAGTGAGGCGGACTCGTAACAAATTGAGGAAACAACTAACCAAGATGCCGGATAATGAGGATGTCAGGATACAACTCAGAAATACGAATAGTAATTTGAGGAAATTAATATGGTCTGAAAAAAACAAAACCCAACAAGAGCTATGGACAAAAATCTTTTACGCTAGTAACCAACCAAATTCCAGAGATTTTTGGAAAATTATTAACGAAATAAACAGACCAAACAAGCATGTAATAGCCTCGCCAATATCAGAAGAGGACTGGGTAAGGTTTCTTAAAAAAACCCTTTTCGCCGAAATTGAATCATTTACCAACGGTGGGGGCCACAAAGAGCCCACTGAAAGACCAATTGAAACGGATCAGGTGATACATTTCACAATCACTGAGGTAGCAAACTTAATAAAGAGACAAAAGGATGGAGCTCCGGGCCCCAACGGTATCCCTTTCGCCCTCTACAAAGAGGACCTCCTACTATGGGCCACCTATGTGACAAAGGTTTTCAATGAAATTATCCACACAGGGCAAATACCACAATCCTGGAGAGGGTCAATTATATCGCCCGTGTTCAAAAAGGGTAATTGGCAACTTCCGGAGAATTACCGCCTGATCACCCTGCAAGATACGGACGCCAAGTTATTCGCTGGTCTCTTATTATCAATCCTGACAGATTGGGTCATTCCCCCAAACCAAACCGGCTTCATTAAGGGCTTAGGCACCACAACCAATTTGTTAATTTTATCAGTTTTAATAGATAAGACACTTTTATCTAAACAGTCACTTTACTTTTGTTTTGTCGATTTCAGATCGGCCTTTGACCTAGTAAATAGATCCCTCCTATGGAAAAAACTCGAGGGCTACGGAATCCCAGGCTCACTACTGACTCTTATTAAGCTATTATATTCTGAAAACTGGGTCAAGGTGAGGATAGGTGATGGCCGAGCTCTGACCAACAAAATACTGGTGACTCGTGGCCTTAAGCAGGGATGCGTGCTTGCACCTTTACTCTTCAACTTATTTGTGGCCGATCTTACTAATTCATTAAATGAGGTAAACTCACATCCACCTAGGGTAGCTGGAAAACAAATGTCTAACTTGCTATACGCAGACGACGTGGTATTGCTGAGCCACACAAAAGTGGGACTGCAAAGACTGATCGATCGTACAGTTAAATATGCAAAGGATAACCAAATGACAATAAACGAGACTAAAACAAAAATAATGGTTGTGACAGGAAGAAAAAGACAAAATATGAAATGGTTGCTGGGACAAACACAACTAGAGCAAGTGGAGAGTTATCGATATCTCGGTGTCCTTTTCAATGAGACCGGAAGTTTTGTACCACAAAGGGAAGATATTGTAAGGAAGGCGAACAGCTTGATTGCGGCATTTAGAACCCTTCAAAAGAATCTATCTGCACTGTCATACGGGCCACTGTTAAAAATCATAGCTGCCAAGCTATTACCATCCTTAACATATGGTGCTGAAGTGCTAAACGGTAAGGATGCCGTACTTATCAACAATGCTGTGGCAAAAACCTATAAAATATTATTCACCTTACCATGTAATGCCTCACAAGCGCAAATAAGGATGGAATTCGGTATGAACAATCAGCAATATGTCCGGCAAGGCCAAATATTAAAAGTTTGGAATAGAGTAAAGAATGATCAGGATAATCAATTGTCTATAGCTTTGTGGAGAGAGGTGAAAGATAACCAGAAACTGCAAGCGTGGAAATACCTAAACAACGCAAAAGAAGAATTCGGAATATCAGCAATCTGGGAAAACACAATAACGCAGGAAAGCTTTAAAAAAAAATCAATAAGCTGGTTACTCACCTATCGCTGCTAAAAGACAAAGCTCTATTAGTAAAACGTAAGCACTCATGGCCAATCATAAACGGCTAAAAAAAAAAACCTTCATACTGCATGGTCAGTCCAAAGTAAGCAAACATTTATAGGAGCACGCTTTGGTCTATGGCCAGGTTTGTGTCATCTTCCACCCTGGAAGTCAAACGAGGGGCGTTACGTTATGTAGACTGTGCAAGGGGGGAAAAGAAGACATTGTGCACTTGGTATGTCTGTGCCCTGCCATAGTCTCAGAAAGGAGGTTAATCCTCAGGAGGTTGTTAAACGCACGAGAAATAAGAACCTGTAGACAAGCAATAATGGCGTGCTTAAACCCGAATGACCTACCAATGAATGTTGCTTTTGTAAAATTTTTAAATGTGATTGCCAAAAGTCTTAACGAAAATTTTATCTAGTTATATTTTTCTCTGATTCTCTCTCTTTTTAATTACATTTACTATTTGCATGATGTTTTAAATGTGTATTGATGCTGATATTTTCTCTAAGGTCACATTTTTGTAAAATTTTAATTAATCAAACAAATAAACTTAAACAGACTATTCGATACCTGTATAGTATGGTCTTGAGAGTGATTTACTCTAACCTAATTGTTGCCTTGTAATAAATACCCTTGAACTTGGCTACCGATTCCTAGTCCTCATTGTGTAGCCAAATGGTTGCGCTGTTATGAAGGTACCTCACTAACTCTCTTTTCCTTCAGTGCATGCGAAACAAGATCCATCGGAGGACCAAGTTAGATAGTAAGTAAGAGTTAAAGATCCAGCAGTCGTAAGAATAAACATCAGGGGGCGTGGCCGGGCAAGATGGCCGAGCAGATGTGACCCGCTTCGGCTCCCGGTCCGCCCATCATCTGGCAAATCCTACGGGCGGCATATCTACATGGAATCGCGCCCAACCAACCTCCCCGGGTGGCGGAAGACCTGAGCTAGCACAGCGAGGCGCTCTTACACCGATTGGGGCCACAGGAGCTCCGAGTTGCGGAATTCGGGAGTGGCGAGCGGCCCCGGATCCAAGATGGCGGCCGCCGGTCGATCCGACGAGGCAGCAAAAGGGCACAAAACGGCAGCGTCAAAGGCAGCAGAGGGAGGCGATGGTGCCACGGAGGTGGCAGAAGTATAGGGGGTGAGTCCCTGCCAAAAGCAACGGCCGCTATCCCGCATAAAGCACTCCGGTAGCAGCTTTACCGGCTGCCTGATCCTAAGATGGCGGCAGGTGGGACACCCTGAAATGGCGGCGTACCTCGTGGGGCCCTGGTTTCTTCCTTCAGCCGGGGAGATGGCCCTTTAGCATTCCTGCAACGGGGCTGTAAGAGCCACAACATACGGTCAGCGATCAGGCAGATGAACCACGCCACAAGAGCTTGAAACCCGGCCTGGCAACCATTGCACCGGCGGAAGGCTGGGGAGGGTAGCTAATGGTGACCTCTGGCGGCTGCGCGCCTGGAAAGATCTACCCAACACGCCATCAGGCCTGAGCAGAGAGGTACCCCTGATCCCTAACGAAGGCTGGGCCAGTTGCCGTGTTTAGCGGGCTAGTGGGCAACTACACAGTGCTGGTGCCTGCTGTGCTACGGGGCCCCTCCTGGGCCTGCCCTGCTTCTAGAAGGTGCTCATCGGGGAGTCGGGGGCGGCCGGTCCGTGTGGGGTCCCCTCCACATGCAGCCGAAGAAAGGCACGAACAAGGGCACAGGCAAAGTATCTGATTTTTTTACCTCCACCGATAATAGACCGGCGCTCCGGGGCAATACTAAAAAGACAGTCATGGCCCTTTCTAAAGCCGACCTTTTGAACATGTTTAAATACTTCAAATCTGAGCTGCGCAACGAGCTTGGTCAGGACATTAAATCTTCTATAGAATAAAAATCGGTGGGGTGAAATCCCCCACTGAAGCATGAGGCCCAGTAACACAGATCAAATCTGCCATATCAAATCCATTAGCATGTCAGATGGTTTTGTCCACTGGCATGAGGGAGTTAGTATGCTCGACCTAGAAATTGCCCAAGCCCCGTCCAAGGCCCAAGTGCCCATGGTTCGGTCGGAGGATTCATGGAGTATCGCTGATGCAGAAACAACTTTTAGCAACAGAGAAGTGTGAATATTAATAGGGTTTCCTATTGTAATTGCTTATGCTTAGGTTGTGGTGTCTTGTAATGGCTTCATGATATCATGTGGAGTTGATTTAAGTTGATGTGTGAATGTGGTGCTTAAGGCAGATATGTTGAAATGGTATTCGGGTCCGTCATGGCCTAAGATTCTAAGATCCTAGGAAGATAGAGAGATATATCCACGAGGTGAGTGTCAGTGTAGAAGACACTGAGTGTTGTTGTCAGCTGTTTTGTGGTGTTGGTTGTGAAATGTCGTCAACAACATCTTTGAGACGGGGACCTAATGTTTGTGTGAGTGTGAGAAGTGAACGGTATAGTTGATGTCAATGCACAGGGAATAACTGAATCAATCGGAGTGAGATCCTGCTGGGCGAGGTCTTACTTGATGTGAATGTTAGAATAGATCAGATGGTATTTTTACCTCTTGTGTGTATGAAAATTCTTTATCTCTTTAGTTGAGCAGACAGACTTTGTTGTTCAAATCACTTCCATTATTATATGAATTACTTAGAAAACGCATTCAAGAGTGTTGGAAATGGGATTTCTGGTTGGCTAGGGCTAGCGCCGAAGGCAGGCGAAAACCACCACTCTAGTCTGGGCAAGGGAGTTACACGCTGAAGATAACCCCTGCTCACCCCCTTGGTAGCTTGGCATGAGCAGTCAGGCTTATCCCAGAGGCAATGTGTAAAGTGTTTGCGCAACACACACACAGCAGCAACACACTAGGCACACCACAAAAGAAACTCCACACAAGGTTATATAGAAATAGCCTTTGTATTGTCATAAACACATTAGATCATAACCATACATATACACTGTGCCAGGCAGTAATTTACAGGGGATTATATACACGACAAGGCCAATCGGCCCACTATCAGAACTATCACAAAGTACAAGTAGCAAATATAAGACAAACAGCAACTACTGGTAAAAATACTGCACTTAGCATCATATCACATTAGCATTAGGCATCATCCTAAGCATAAACATCATAGCATGACATTAGGCATCATCATCAGCATAAACACATTATGCAAGAATCATATTAGGCATAAATCCTAAGAACCAGCAGTGCACCCCAGTATCACTAGGAAGGTGCAAACATCTCCTGGGGGCCTTAGCCCACACCAGGACACCAAATGACCCCAGGCCAACTGGCCTCTCTGGGACCCCAAATGCTCTCTGTCCCCAAAGTCAGGGCCTAACTGGGGCGGCCCAACTGGCCCTGTGGCTGCCTTGGTAGCTGTGCAGGATGCGCCGGGGGCAAGGGTGTGTCTCACCCCTTCCTCGATATCAGAAGAAATTCCCCCGTTGTTGCGGCTGCCCACGCTCTCGTGGTGCACCCAGAAATTACCCCTGGCACTGCAGTGCCTCTTGAGCCCCACTTCAGGACTCCAAAAACAAAATGCCCACTGCGTTGCAGGCGCAGCAGCAGGCACGTAATTCATCGGGCCGTCACTATACTCTGGGGGTGGGGAGACCTCACTCGGTCTCTCCCGCCTGGGCAGACTCCTCGGTGGTCAGGGAGAACTTGGCCGATCGGCACATGGAGCCCTCGCCCCTCTGGGTGGGCTCCTCCTCTCCGGCTCCTCCCTCAGGCAACTCGTGTGCTCTCCACTTTCGACGCCACTCACTTGGGCTTCCTCCTGATGGCAGGGCCACAAATACAGGGTGAGCTCCCGCCGGACTTCAGGCTCCACGGAGCAAGGTCTCCGGTCTAGTCAGGAATCTGGTGAGAAAGAGGAAAGAGTATGTTTAACACATTATAACACACTATTGTACTTCTTTACTGATCAGGAACTAGCCTTTATCGAGGGACTTTTTATTTATGAATATATGAAGATACCATCTGCTTTTGATGTACTGCATTGAAATACAGCTTTTTAATGTAAGTTTATACCTATGAACCATTACATGCTCAATCCGTATGTATCTCTCGTTGTTATGTCTTAGTTTAATGGTTTGTTTTAAACAACTTACATCAATGTAACAAATATTGCATCCCGAATGGACATTGGATATAATGTATATTATTAGTTAAGTACTGTACAATTGTTGGAAAATACCTGTCTACCACATGACATTAAGTGAACAAATTAGTAGACTAGACCGGTTAGGTATTGAGGACTTTCGAGTCTGACCTATGTATTGTTAGCCTCTATTCATACCATTTGCACTTTATTCAAACATTGCCATTAATTTTTATGTAAACTTGCATGTTCATAATGTATAATTTCGGAAGTCTGACACATGTTTTTCTTGTAAATATATTTCCAGAGTATCACCTGTGACTCCTGAGGAAGGCGTTTTCTGCCGAAACGCGCGTCGAGTTTTAATGTTTCTCCAGCACTTTAGGCACCAATTATAACTTTGAATGTATTTTTAAGTGTATTCTGTATTACCTATATGTAATGTACTTATTTTTATAACGCCTGTACGTGTTGCTTTATGATATATGTTTTATTCTCATCATACAGTCTGACTTTTGTTCAGTTTCTATATGATTTTTATTATGCCAATTAAAAACATGTTTTTTATATAATTTTTATTTTCGATTGTTCCTTTTACCACTGGTCCTGGTTAATTGTTCACTTATTTAGTATATGGCCTAGGATTTTTTATTCACATACCTAGTCAGAAATCTTCCAGGGCAGGGTGGGCTCCCCCGCCTGGGTCTCCGGCTTGGCTCACGATCACGGAGGCGGGTTAGGCTCCCACCCTCCTCCAGGCACAACTCTGCCAGTCTTCCGGCCGGTGCTTCTCTTCCGGCCCCGCCCACAACCAGGCAAGATGCCTGACTTCCTGGCCGGCCACGCTTCTCCTCCTGGGCACAGAAAACGAGGGCTAGGCTCCCGCTTCTTCTGGGGAACAATGAGCAGCGCTCACGATGCGCTTCGAGTGGGCCAGACACCCCTTTCCTCAGGAGCATCAGGGGTCACAATTGTGAAGTGCAGGCAGGAGCCCCTTTTTCTTAGGGGCGCTGGAATGCAGCAAAATACTCCTCTCAGAATAAAGATGTAGCGCTCATGAGGTGCTCAGCCCCAAGAGTTCAGAGGGGCAATGCTGGGCCCAGGCAGGCCAGCTCACAGGGCTCTCCAACATAGGGGCAGTCCCGCATTGCGGTTCCTTCTGGGGCCCAGCATGCAGCAAGCACCCCAAAGCAGCTCCCTTTCATGGAGTCACAGCTCCAATATTTATACAGTATTTTCCCTTTGTTTTGCCCTGGCACATGGCTTGGGGAACTAGTCTCAACTGGTGCTGGGGGTATTGAGCACTCTGTTTACCAGGCTTCCACCCTCCTTTGTCAGATGGGGGCTCGTTTCTCAGACACTCCACGGGGTGCGGAGCCAGCATTCACCCAGGCAGGCACAGACCTATTCAGGGTCAGGGGACTACTCCTCCCACTACTCCAAATGCAGATCTCCTATTCAGCCTAGCACTGACTCACCCTGCCCTCCCTGGAGCCACACACCTCACCAGCCCCCGTCACTCCAGAGCCAGACATGTAATACACATCAGGCAGGCAGACACATAGCACACAGAAATGCCAACTTCTAAAAGTGGCATTTCTAAAATAGTGATAATAAATCTGCGCACACCATTGCACAGCATTTATTATTACTATTCCAAACATACCAAACTTGATCATGCTTCTCCTCTCATATCAGAAATTACCACTGAAGCACTTATCAGGGAATCCCCAAAGCATTTCTAGGAGAGGGCAGTCTCACAGCAGTGAGAAACCAAAATGGCTGTTTGTCACTTCCAGGACATGTCACACACTTAAGGTACATGTCCTACCGTTTACCTACAATGCACCCTGACCATAGGGCTAGCTAGGGCCGACCTTAGAGGTGACTGACATGCTGTAAAAGGGGGGGTCACAGATGTGGCACACACTTTAGGTGTCACGTCACACCGGCAGTAACCCTGCACGCACAGACTCTGCAATGGCAGAGGCCTGAGGCAGGTTTGAAAGGCTACTTTGGTGGGTGGCGCAAGCAGCGCTGCAAGCCCACCAGTAGTATTTAATTTACTGGCTCCTGGTATATGAGATACCACATTATTGGGGACTGATAGGTAAATTAAATTAGCCAAACAGGTGTAGACCAATCTTACCATGTTTATCACAGAAACCACACACACTTTACACTGGACAGCAGTGCTAAAGTGCACAGAGTCCTAAAACCACTAACACCATGTCAGAAACAAGACTAGGAGGAAGGCAAAAAGTTCAGGGATGACCCTGCAAAAGGGGCCAAGTCCAACAAAGAGAGATTGTAAAGAGGGTGAGCTCCTGCAAGGAGTAGGATTGACGTCACAGTGTGCTGCGCTTTTGTAGGTAGGTTGGTGTAAAGGGACGCAGGGATTAGTTGTATACCTCATTGAGAGCTGCGCTGGGATTGGTTGTGACCACCGGAGAAGAGAATTGTGGGAGAAATACATTTCCTAGTTTAAACGGAAAGTAATTTGTGAACCAGTGTACAAAATTGAACGAAAATATACAACACATAGTAAGGGGAGAGGTTACTGTGCCCATTAGAGAAGGAGCGGAGACACCACCTGAGGGTATGCCAGGTCGCATTATGGTGACTGATGCAGGTTTCCATACCTATCTTTGGCTTACACAATGACATTAAATCACTGAGAAAGATGGAGCATTGCATTTCCCAGCTATGGAACAATCAATGTGAAAATCATTGAGAATTTGAGGAGGAAATTATATGAATTCAAACTTCCTCTTAGACCAAACCAGTATGAAGCACTTAATGATTGGGAACATGCTGTACACCTTAAACAGAGAGAGAGATATATATCAAGGGAGAGTCAAGAAAGCTTTAAGCACTTGTACAGCTGCTAGGTTGGATTCACAACAAAAAGCCTGGAGAACTGACATATTTGTGGGAACTCAATTATATCCTGTAGTGACCACTGAAGAAAAAGAGATGGGTAAACGCAAAGAAAAGAAAAAGCATATAGAGACAGAAGAGAATCGGAGTAGCCCTGAAGATATTGACAGTGAATTAAATGGGGATTTTGTGACTAAATTATAATTAAATCATCCACCTCCATATAATGAAATACCAATAGCTAGACCGAGTAGTGCACCTGTTGGTAGAACCTTTGATGCGCCTTCTGCATTATTCAATGCAATGCAAATCCAAATTTGGCTAGAAAAAGTTCATTAATAATGGCTCGTCTTACATCACATGCCCTATAAGCCCCAGGGGCACTGACATTTCCTGTCATGATAGGCATTTTGGTACTACTGTATTAGCCTGGATTGGTAGGGAATTCCATACACACTTAGGCTGTTCCTAAAGGGACGACCGCCGCAACTAACAGTTCGGCAGGTGCAATGAGAAAACAAGTCCAACAGACTCCCATGGTTCCAACTCGAGCGAACACTTCAGGTGTCCCCGGATGCAACCTTTACTGCAAATCATACAGGCATTGACTGGTCCAGAAGATTTCCTCAGAGATCCCCACCATTTTTCATGCTTAACTCAAGTTCCCACCTATGATGAACTATAATCTCACTAGGGCGGAAGCACCTACGGGAATACCAGCTTCTGACATGTCCCTTTTTTATTCACTACCTGCCTTAAGCAGTGGTACCTACAGCGAGAGATAATTCTAAATACTCCAGCAGTATAGCCAGGTATTTCTGCTTGTGAATTTGATGATTGGCTCAGAGGCTTGGATACTCCAACCACTAATGGAAATCCTGGAATGAATGGAGGATGTACTGCTCAAACTCCTGAGAGTATGTGGCTAAAGTGAAAATAGACATGGAATAGATGATAGTGGGAACTCTCAGTCCAACTCAACTAAAGGTCTATAAGGAAGATAAACTCTTATTCCTATGTAAAGACATTACCAGATGTGCAGGACACGCTCATGATAGACTTGCAGAACTAGCTCAGAAACATGGGATTGATAGCCAAAGGTCCAAACTCTTACAAAGAAGCTACAGGTTTTGCTTTAGCGACTGAGACATTGCGAAAATGTGCCCACCCGGAATGAAATTGCAAATCAGGGAATTGATACCCTATGTACGGAAATGGAGTGAGCTGGATAAATGGGAAGGTAGATGGTCAAATCAAAAGGAGCCAAAGAAAGTTAGGATACAAATACCTCCATTTGGAACAGAGCAGACTGAGAAAAATGTACATATGCTTCCCATGA
>NW_028248421.1:0-60261 GCF_964263255.1 Lissotriton vulgaris | reverse complement strand
TGCGCAGCCAGGGTTCCCCAAATATTAAGAAACCCACAAATTGCTCAAATCACCTACTATGGCAGCTAGAACATCTTAATTTAAGAGCCTTGAATGGGCGATTCCCGGAGGACGACCCACCAATAGCAATGTTCCACTCAAAACAGCAATCTTCTCATCTGGATTACACATATACATCTCTAAATATGCTCGGTATTGTATCAGCATTTAAGATTGGGACTAGAGAACATAGCCACCACTTGCCTCAAGAAGTAACAATAAAAGTCAACTCACTTCTAAAGATTGAACCATTCATAGGCATCAACATCGAAGTGGACACAAATCTTAAGCGGCTTCGATGCAATCCTAGCAATATCAGTATCGTATGTCATAAGGCAAAAACTCTTTATAAGCAAGCGGAAAATCTCACGACAAAACCGGTACAAGTATGGCAAAACTTCATCCTAGCTGTCGATGAGAAACTATTAAAAGGTTTAGCAACACTATACCTGCACATGTGGTGAGATTGCATTGCTTCTGAGTGTTGAGGACTGTAGTTGAGGTTGTAACCCAGCAATTAAATCAAGTATTACCTGACCACTGAGTCTGTACCTGTCATAAATCTCCTTCCATGTCAGTCCAAACAGGATGAACCTCACCCTAAATATCCTCTCATGTCTCCTCCACCTTTTCTGCCTCACAGCCAAAATCCACATCTTCCTTGCCAGAACATACGAAGCTGCCATTGTGAAAGAGCCTGATGCATTTTGGGTACCTTTTTATTATCTGCACTCGGTTACCACCTAATCCAAAGTGAGTGTAATTGCATTTCCTATATAGCCATTTTGCGACTAGTCAGTTGCGATTTGATTTACAATTTAGAAATTCCTCTTTGCGGTTTCCTATTTTGCGTTTTCCAAAATGCGATTTCTGCTACGTAGAAATTGCATTTTTCACTACCACAAATGCCTTTCGTACGTACCGAAATAGAATTTTGCATTGGATAACGACCCGAAATTGCGATCCGCACTGTTAGAAAATGCAAAATGTCTCTGTACAAATGGCCCATTATTCTTAATAGTACAAGGTCACACTATCACCCTTCCCACAATCCACTTAAATCCTTGGTGCGGTGCTGTTTCATATGAAAGAGATTGCTTGTTTGTAAACATGAAGAATTGAGAGTAAAATCCCTAGTGCATAATTAAACACAGCAAAAAGCCTTTAGATGTATGTTGGTAAACATAGTAAAATCAGTTTATTACTAGTCAGGTTCTACAAAATGCTGTCCTTCAGAATGTGTAGAAATTTAACAAGAGATTCAGGGCCATATGTATCATACTTCCGTTTTGCGAATTTTAAATAGCGAATCTTAAGGAATCTCTATTTAGAATTCGCAAAACGGTATGTATGTAGGTAATCTAGGAATTTTAGCGATTCCTTACTATTCCTTATTTGCGAATTCGCAAATTGCGAATTCGCAAATAAGGAATACTTCCCATTCATTTCTATGGGCCAGGAGGCCCATAGGAAGGAAGGGGACATTTTCTAATCGCAATTTGCTAATTGCAAATTGTGCGATTTTTCAAGGGTGCAGGGGGTGTCTCAAGAACACCCTGCTGCACCCCCGAAAAAGACATGTGTGCGCATATGGCGCACATACATGCCCTAAGGGCATGCATGTGCGTCACATGCAACAATGAAAAATGCCAATTTGTGCTTATTGAAAAGGAATCACAATTTACCACCAACTTTCAGTTGGTGGTAAATTGCGATTCCTTAAACCAAATTCGCAAGAGAAAAAAGCTTCTTACATAGCAATTAAGGAATCGCAAAATTGCGATTCCTTAAATGCTATGGCAAAATAAGGAATCGCAAAATTTTGCAATTCCTTATTTTGCAATTCCTTATTTTGCTACTTTTTCATACATTGCAAATGTGCAAAAATGGCCGTTTCCGATTCGTAAAGGCCGAAATTCGGCGAATTTCGGCCTTTGCGAATCGAAAATAGCTTCATACATATGGCCCTCAGTCTTTGGTATGATTTCCTGAAGTGAACAAAAAATAAACATGTTGCCATAGCTATCTCCTTTCTGTTTATCTCTGCTAATGTAGAAAAACAGAGTAGCAGAAGGAAAAGGCACCTTTTCGTTTTTAAAACTGCAGCTTTAATTATGCTCTGTGACCCGCCTTGTGATGTCCGAACTCAACTGTAATAAGTTATTACAATGGAAGAGCTACTTCACTCCTTTATTACAGGTGACTTAAGTGCATCACTAAGCACCAGTAATAAGAAAATTAGTGACAGGTTTTTATACAGGGATTGTCGGACCCCACGTGTAATAGAAACTTAAGCTTATCTAACAGCACAGTTCCTGGCTCAGTCACTCAGCCTCTTCTGTTTAGACATGATACTCAAATTGTTAAAAGTAGTATTTTTGATTTTTCAGAAAGAAGAATGTTTGCAAAACTTGACTTTGCTGGTTGAACCTGTATTTCACGTTTGACGTTTTCTGTAATTAGCATCACTTACTACAGCTGGGACATTCCAGGCCTGCAGACTCCACGGCGCGTGCATTGAATGAACCCTGAGGCACAGAAGCATCTCGAGGCCGGGGGGCACATAGCGACCAATCCGTGAACTCCATGTGATTGAACTGTACCCAGCACTTTAGGTTACAGCACAGAAGTCATGCATGGTTTCAGAATAGACTTTCACTCATCACAGCCGCTCACACCCACATACCTGATATATTTGCCACTGTAGTCTCCTGGAAACAGGCGTCAAGGCTGTCGTTGCCTTCTTCACTGGCTGTTAGTTTCAGCCAGTTTCAAGCGCTTTTTGTCGGTTAGAACCGCTTTATCGTGGGAATCGATGTTCCTCAAGCACAGGCAGTCAAAAGGTTTAGTGACCCCTTCCCTAAATTTTTGCTCATGTTTTCTTATTTTTTTAAATATTTTTTTTTAAGGCTCCCTTTTCTAGGTGTCTTTTGAGCATCACTAAAGGTAAAAAAAAATACATTTGGCAATCTATATATTGGTTAAATCACTTAACCTGTCGGTCTCCAACAGAGCATCACGAGGGCCAGTTCCATTCCAGTTATTTTAGGGTAGCCGCATGAAACGAATGTACATACAATATTTATAAGCAAAATTCATTTAGATGCAGAATCTGACAAGAGATCTGCCCTCCAGGAATTTTGTTGTACATCCCGGATTTAAACTGTGCCATCCATGTGACATGACATGGGACATGTACAGTTTAGACCATGAAGCCTGGTGTATTTGAAAACTCTGATGGTGAAGCTGAGTTACATTTTGCGACTAAGCCAAAGCGAAGTTTCGGCACCCATTGAACTTTATTTTAAGTTGCAACATCTGCCCGCTAAACTTTTGAAAAGTTTTTGCTTTTTTAAAAACAAAATCCAAAGCAGAATTTAGGGTCATATGTACAAAGGTTAGTAATTATGATTTCCAAATTGTGATTTTTACCGATTCATAATATGGAAATCGCAATTCCTAATGTATGAAAGTTTTAATTTGAAATTAGTGATTCCTCGTGGGTTGCAAATCGACAAAATTCATGAATATTAATGAGGTAGGTTGTTGCTTAGTACTCATTAGAAATGACAGCATCCGAGGGGTAGTCGCATTCTACAATCCGCAGACCACCATGTTCGTGACTGCCTTTAAATAAAGCAATCTTTTTTTTCGAAATGCAGTTTACATTAAACGAAAATGGGATGCACTAAAACAAATATAATAAAATGTTTAACTTTAATTCTTTAAGATTAGACCGTGGTCCACAGGGCTATCCTCAAGGAGGGGTATTGTTTTTATTTCCAAGAAGGGACTTGCAGCCCGCCCATTGCATATCATATGTTGGCATCATTTTCACTCGTCTTTGCTGCCTCTTACTTGACCAGAGTGTGCCCTACATCACTTCCTTTTCTATCTCTGGCGCATGGACCAAGCACAGGTGGATTAACTTTAAATAGTGGCTGTCTGCTTCTCGCTCTTTGATTGAGGTACTATTTCTTTTTTGGGGGGGATTTTTAATATCATGCAAACTTGACCTAACTCCAAGGTATTTGTGCACTTTATATGGTCACCAGTTACACTACAAGTTCACATTAATTTTTTTAGACATGGGGGAGATTAAGGGGCTGATTAAGATCTTGCCGGACAGGTTACTCCATCACAGGACAGGTTACTCCATCACAGGACGGGTTACTCCATCACAACGGTGAGGGATATCCCATCTGCCAAAATATAAATCCCATAGGATATAATGTGATTTATATTTCGATGGATGGGATGTCTGTCACCGTTGTGATGGAATAACCCGTCCTCCAAGATGTAAATCAGGCTCTAAGTGATTTACCAAGAATCCCAAGATGCTGAGCCGACGCAGGATCTCAAACTTGGATCAAAATGTCAAACAACTTTCCCCTTTGGGTGAACTTACAACATAGCAAAAGCTATTCCCCACAGCATTCCATACATATACAGTTAACCTTTAAGCAATAGACCAGGAGAAAAAGTGATATAAATGATAAGTTTATAAAAAAAGTCCATTTTATTTCAATACATATAAAAACAATATAAAATATAGCATCAATAAAAACCTATACTTAAACACATCAAATTATTACAGACAGTGGGAATGAAATACAAGGGAAATTATTCCAATTAAAATGAGATGAAAAAACGCTAGTCGGAGAGGATTTGATCAAACTCCAATTTGTAAGAATATCGTGATTGGAGTAGTTGTATCCAGCGACTTAACGTATCATAACTCAAATTAGCATTGACGCGTTTCGGTTTGGCACTTGTTATTCAAAGCCAACACCTTCTTCAGGATTTAAAAATAGTTTCCCACAAATATACAGTGTATCTGAAACAAAAGATATATATACCATAAGATATATAGTACACAGATAAATCAAATCATTATAAACAGCAATGCTCCTATATCAGAAAATGCAAATTCCTAATTCAAAAAGATCGAACGGAGTCAGGGATAGCCTATTTACTGCATGTTAACCCATCTGTCACAAAATATATATACAGCTATCCATGCAAGATATCGAATATTTCGTGTGAGACACGAAATATTCGATAACTTTTCATTTTCTGATTAATCACGATGTCAATGATAACATCTAGAGATCTTATGGTGTGTATAAACTCTAGACCACGAAAGAAAAAAGAGTGATTATCTACTCTGTGCTAGAGGTAGACATTTTACTGTCACTACTTTACCAATCTTCTACACAATGTAATGTAAAGTGGTGTATAAATGAATGTATGATTGTAATGTTGTAGTTCTTTTGTAATAGATATAGGAGCATTGCTGTCTATAATGATTTGATGTATCTTTGTACTGTATATCTTATGGTATATATATATCTTTTGTTTGACATTTTGTCTCTTGGAACCCTGCCCCTTTGGATATTGGGTCCCTCTCTTTTGTTAGAGTCTCAAACTTGGATCACCAGTTCCAAAGTCAGCAGCTCTGGCCATAACGCCACATCCTCCTTATCCCTCCGACCTACTCCTTCTCCATTTTGTGGATGAATAAAGGGGAATACTACATCCAGAGGGTTTTCTTGGAGCCTCCGCTGGTTGTGCCCAATGCCAGGGTTTCCGAACACTAAGGCTGCTGCCAGGTATTGATTGCACGACCTTCTCCCCTTCTTGCTTGTTTTTGTCACTGCTTCACCATCTTTCTCTTGCTTCTTTATTCTCCCTTTTTTGCCTCCAGCTTTCTCTTGCTTGCTGTGGGTCAGCGTGTGATGATGCAAAAGTCCCAGGTTACAAAAAAGAGTGCGGATGCCCACTATCTGCAAACATTAAGCACTACCCTGAAATTCTTTGCACTACAAGTTTCCTCCAGCCGCGGGGCGTGCAGGGAACAGCGGTAGGGTGGTGGGGCCGCGTTGGAGGGGATTCTGAGGGACGATGCAGAGGGAAAATTAAATAAATCATGAATTTTCCCTCTGCATCGTCCTTCGAAATCCCCCCCCAACGCAGACCCACCATCCCACCGCTGTTACCTGCACGGACCTCGGCTGGTTTCCTCGATCACATGCACACATTCACGTAATTTGTTTATCAGAGTGTATTGTGGTCTCTCCGCAGCACTAACAGAGAACTTTGTGTAGTTGGTTCAGATATTTTAGGAGAATCTCTTCCGCAACAACCCTCACTCTGCTTCTGAGGGCATTGCCTGATGGTACAGGAGGTGGTGGAGGTGATTGGAACAGTTTAGAGCCACTTTTTATCTGAGCTACTGCAGGTGCTGAAGATAGACTTACAGGCTTCCGAGGCACATCTGCATAGTTGCCTTTATGCATGGGAGCTGTGCATGGGATAAATGCATGCGATATATGCCTGTATAGGAATATAGGTGGTATGTGTGCCAAGTAGTACCTATGCTGTCCCATCTTTGTATCTTATGCCACACAATTCAAGTTCCTCTCCACACAATGCTATGCAATTCCACTCCACACAATGCCATTCCACTTTGCTACACCCCAATGCACTCCAAACAGTGCCACACAATTCCACTCCACGCCACACAGTACCATACTATTCCATCCCATGTCACATAAATCCACTCCACACCATACAAAGCCATTCTATGCCACACTAATCCACTCCACCCCACACAATGCCACATAATTGTGTTTCACGCCACACAACTGCATTCTAATCCACACAATGCCACACAATTCATCTCCTTGACACACAATTCAGCTCCACTGCACACAATTCCATACAATTTTACTCCAATCCACACAGTGCCACTCCTCTAGACTCCAGTCCATGCCACCCAATTCCACTCCACACAATTCCACTCCATGGCACAAAATGCCACTCCATGCCACATAATGACACCCAATTCCAATCCACTCCCCACAATTCCACACATATCCACTCTGCAAAGTTCTACTACGCCAAATGTGAACACAACTCCACTCCATGGTACACAATTCCACATAGTACCACACAGTTCCACTCCACACTGCGCTAGACAATCCCACTCCACACAGTGGCACACAATTCCTCTCCATGCCACAAAATTCCACTTCACTCCAAACATTGCCACAAAATTCCACTCCACTCCAGACATTGGCACACAGTTCCACTCCACACCAGACAATCCCACGGTATGCCACACATTGCCACATAATTCCACTCCACTGCACTCCACACAAAGCCACACAATTCCACTCCACACTACTCAATTCTAAGCCACTCCATACAATTACACTCCATACAATTTCACTTCACTCTACACAATACTGCACAATTCCTTTCAACACCACACAAAGTCACAAAGTTTAGCTCCACTCCACACAATGCCATACCATTTCACTCAACTCCACACAATGCCATTCCACATCACAGTTCCACTCCACATAATTCCACTTTTTGCCACACAATGCCACACAATTCCTCTCCACACCATGCAATTCCACTTCCCTCCATGCCACGCAATTCTACTGCACTCAATTCTACCCCACCCAATGCCACACAATTCCAATACACACAATGCCGCATTATTCCACTCCACCCTACACAATGGCACAGAGTATCACTCCGCACTTCACAATTCCACTCCACAAATACCACACATGTCCACTCTACTTTATGCCACACAAATTTTTCCACTCCAAACAGTGCCACATAATTCCACTCCACCCACACAGTGCCACACAATTCCACTCCATTGTACTCGAAACAATACCACACAATTCCACTCCATGTGATTCAACTCCACACCACACAATTACACTCCACACAATGCCACACGATTGCAATCCAGTCCACACAATGGCAAAAAATTCCAATCGACATCATCCAACACAATACAGCTCCACTCAACTAAAGAAAATGCCATATCATTGCACTTCAGTCTACATAATGCCACTCCACTTAAGTCTATTCAAAGCCACACAATTCCACTCCAACCCAAACGATTCCAATAAATGCCACAAAGATCCACACCACTCCATGCCAGATAATGACGCACAATTCCATTCCACTTACACAATTCCACTCCATTCTACATTCTACACAATTTCAATCCATACAAATCCATTCAACTGCACGCTACACAATGGCACAGAGTTCAACTCCACTCCACACAGTGCCACACATTTCCACCCCACTCTATGCCACACAATAACACTACATACAATTTCACTCTACTCCACACCTCACAGTGCCACACAATTCCACTAGAAACTACACAACTCCACTTCATTCCACACAGTTCCACTGTACTGCACTTCACACAATGCCACACAATTTCACTCCATAACAAATGATTTCACTCCAAGCAATTCCACATAATAACACTCCACTCCCACAATGCTGCGCAGTTCTCCATTCAACACACCACACAATTGTATTCCACTATAAGGCACACAATCCCACCCCACTGCAGTCCACACAATGCCGCACAATTCATCTCCCTGCCACATGATTACATTCCACACAATACAGCGCCACTCCACTGTACACAATGCCATACACTTTCACTCCATTCCACCCCACACAATGCCACATAATCCTTCTCCATGCCACACAATGACACACAGTTCCATTCTACACATCACAGTTCCACTACACTCCATTCCACACAATGCCATTACACACAATTCCACATAAGTCAATTCCAGCCTACACAATGGCACAGAGTTCCAGTACATTCTATGCCACACAATTCAACTCTATTCCATAAAATGCCCCATATTTCCACTCTGTACATAATGTCACACATTTCTACTCCACTCTATGCCACTAAGTTCCACTCCATGCCACACATGAAACACAGTTCCACTCCAAACCACACAATTCCACTCTATTCCACACAGCGCCACACAGTTCCCCTCCACTGCACTCCACACAGTGCCACACAATTCTGTGCCATCCGATGCATGGCATTATTAATGCTTCAGAGTCTGGAGGAAGGAAGTCTGTGAGTATTGCAAGGAACTAGACAGGCCTGCCTCCAGCCCTTTTTGCCTTTTTTATTGAACCATTGGTTATTGCAATACAGAAAGATGCTGAAATGCATCCTTTATACCACTGATGGGTAAAATATAGCTCTATGCAGACGATATTATGTTGTTGTTGGACGCTAGGAAGATTTCGTTGGAAAGAGTGTTTGAGGTCTTTACTATGTTTCAGAGGCTTAGGGGCTATAGAATTAATAAGAAGATATTTTATGCAATAATGAGGCAAATATTCTGCTCATAGACATTGCCACCTGTGTACTTGATCAGCCGAAGCACTATCTGGTCATTGTGTATACATCTAAAATGTAAGATCTGTTTTAGCTAAACTTTTCTCCATCATTATGATAGATAAAGCGCTGTTTGGACAATGGAATTCACTTCCGCTCACCCTTTTGGGGAGGGTTGCATTGATAAAAATGGCAAATCTACCTATGTTTAATTTTCCTTTGTCTGCGAGACCCTGTGTGCTAACAGCTGCCTTTTTTAAATATTTTAAATCTTTGTTTACATTTTTCATTTGGCAGAATAGAAGCCCTAGACTAGCATACAGCATTTTGTGCAGAGATGTGAAGGAAGGTGTCTTAGCTCTCCACAATTTGCAGGAATATTTCTAGGACTATTTTGCACAATATATGGTTACATTGCATATACAATTTTAATCAGCTGGAAATATTTAGAATTACGTAATGAACTTGATTGTAAGGAAATATAGCATAAAAGACATTTTAAAGTTGACTAAATCCCCCAGGAAAATCCTTTATAAAACCTTACATTGATTTTTTAAACAAAATGTGGATTTATAAAGGTATTATTAAAATCCCTTGTATTAATGTTGCACACACCTGTCGGATCTAGCCCGGGGTCCCATGAAGAGGATTGATCCAAGCATAGTTTCCTAATGGGGGCAATGGGTTTTAGCAAGGGGACCGATTTCATTACAGGGGACAGGTGGAAAACCTGTCCAGAGGTGCGAGCACAAACAGGGGAGATTTGCTGGTTGCAGTGCTCCTATGAAGTTCTAATTTCTAAATTAAAGATAGTGCATATTAGTCTATTACCATTCGAGATTTTTGGAAAGCAATATTTCAGTATCTGGAGCTAGTGTGGTGAATTCAGTTGGTTCCAGGTGCTTTGTTGGTGCTTTTAGGGTCTGATTCCACCTTGGGGCCAATTCCGATTTTGGCCGGAAGGGCTCCGAACCATGTTCGGAGCCCTTCCGACCGAATCGTTCATTGCCGGCCGGATTCGCTCCCGACCAAGCTATTCCGATGGGCCCGGTCGGGAAGGAATCTGACTTGGATTTCCAGATTGCGGACGACAGGTTACGAGAGACTGTCCGCAGTCCGGAAATCCTCCAGTACTCCACTGGTCGCCTCTTTCCGACCGAAGGAGTACGATGGCAGCTTTTCACTGCCTTTTCGTGTCGGTCTGTCCTGTACGAAAAGGCAGTCGGAAGCTGTCTCTGGAGGCCCCCATGGGTGTGAGACCACCGGATGGCGGCCTGGGGTGCACCTATGGTGCCCCTCCGTTGATCCCCACACCCAGTGGCATGCCCCGTGGGGTCACCGGCCACAGGGTGCAGGGATGAACTGCACCACTGCTTTCAGCTAGCATGCTTGCATTGTCAGGTATACGAATGCAACCGAACCCTGTTAGGTCGCATCGTACTACCAGGGCAGTAACCCACGACAGCAGGTCGGTGTGTTACTGCTCCGGACCGATGTCGGATGGACTCAGGTCCGCCCGACATCGGAATCGGCCCCCTTGAAGTTAACTTCCAGACACCAAAGGCTGCTTTTTGTTTTAATGCTGGTGGCAATAGATCTGCTGTTGCAAAGATGGAAAATAAAACTGATCCCCTGATTTGGAGATTAGGTTGGGAAAATGAAGCAAGCTAGAGCAAAAGAACAATTGCATGCTACTGGATGTGGAGGGATTGTATCTTAAAGTTTAACAAACTATGGGGCCAGTTTAGGGCGGATTATTGTTCCAACAGGGCAAAGTTTGTGAGGTCATTTTTGTACGCCTTGCTCTTGGAGGAATTTGGTATTGTAATTGTACGGAATCATATAAAATGTTATGAAATGGCATGAGACTGTATGAAATTGTATGATGTTTTGGATGAAATCGTATGATGTTGTATGAAATTGTATGATGTTTTGTTGATGTATTGTAACTTTGGTCTAACCTGGGTGTAACCCGAGTCACAAATAATAAATATTTTTTCAAAATAAAAAAATTCCATGCCATATGAAGCTAAGCCACGCTACACAATGCTACATAATTTCATGCCACACAAAACCACACCGTTGCATTCCAGTCGACACAATGCAGCACAATTTTACTTCACACCACACAATTAAACTCTGCCCCACACAATACCACATAATTACACTCCATCCCACAAAATGCCAAAATATTGCACTCCACTCCACACAATGCCGAACAATTTCTATCCACACAATTCATCTCCACTTCAATACACACAATGCCACAGAATTCTACTCCACTCCTTACCACACAATGTCACTCCACTGCACTCCGATCCACTTCACACAATTCCACCACAAGCCACACAATGCCACACAATTCCAATTCACTACACGCTGTGCCACATGATTCTACTCCACTGCACTCCACATAATGCCTCACAATTCTACTCCACACCACATAATTCCATTCCACACAATGCTACTTTGTTATACTTGATGCCACATAATGCAAAACAATTCCACTCCACACAATGCACACATTTCTACTCCTTTCCTCGCCACACAATTCAACTCAAGTACACTACACACAATGCCACATTTCACTCCACCCCACACATTTACAATCCATTCCACACAATTCCTCTCCACACAATGCCACACAGTTCCGCTCAACCCCACATAATGACACACAGTTCCCCTCCACTAAGTTCCACTTCCCTCCACACAGTGTTATATAATTCCATTTCGCACAATGCCACACATTGTCACTCCACATTACCCAATGGCAGAGAGTTCCACTCCACTCTACACAATTTCACTCCACCCCACACAACGCCACTCCACTCCACTTATACCAGACGGGGTTCATGCCAAATTCTTTCACCAAGGATAACACTATCACCCATGCCTACTTTGCAGCCATAGATTCCACATTGCTGCCACTTTATGCTTGCTTCGCTGACTACAGTGCTGCTTTTGAAGGCATAGACAAAACTAGCGAAAGTGGGGAATACCAACGAAGCTCCTCGCAGCCATCACAGCACTGAACACTGGCACATGGGTCTAACCAAGCTTACCCAGACCTACGTAACTGAAAAAATGTATTCGAACAAAGGGCTAAAGCAGGGATGCTTTATTGGCCCCACTTTGTTCAACTTGTACAGTGCAGATTTAGGCAAGGAACTAATATCAAAATATCAAATTGCACAAATATCGAGGTAAAAATATTGTGGGTCAGAAATATCATCAGACAAAATATAGTGGCCAATGATTATCGATATTAGGTAAGTTATATTGATGTAAAAAATATCAAAGTGTTTAATATCGTTTGTAAAAAGTATAGTTGTTAACAATATCGATTTTTTTTTATTAATGTTATGTATTTTAGTATATATTTTATATGTGTGTGATGTTTGTTTTTTTGTATAAGAATTATTTTTTTTTATTATATGTGTTAATATTTGAGTAGTTATAAAAAAAAAATCAAATTGAGCATATTAGTTCCGTAGCGGGTTGTGGGTTTGGGGGAATAGGGTTGGAAGTAATTTAATTATATAAAATGTATTGATTATTTATAGAAGTTATTTTTTTTTATTTGAAATTTTCCTATTTAGTTCGATAGCAGGTTGTGGGTTTATAGGGGAATAGGGTGGGAAGTAATTTAATTCTATAACATTTATTGAATAGTTTTAATTATTAATATTTGTTTAATTCTAATGTTATAGTGTTAAATGTGTAAATTAATTTATTGATAATTGTTTAATAATTAGTTGTGAATTATTTACATTAATTAATTAGTAATTAATTATGGTAAATGTGTAATTAATTTTAGGTGTGTGTTGTGTTTATAGGTGTAAATGGTGTGAAGGGTGTGAAGTCATGTATTCTTTATTGATGAATGATTAATTATTTGTTTATTTAAATTAATTAATTAGTAATTAATTACGGTAATTGTATAATTAATTTTAGGTGTGTGTTTTGGCGTTTATAAGTGTAAATGGTGTGAAGGGTGGGAAGTAATTAATTTTTTATTGATGATTTATTAGTTATGTGTTAATTAATTATGGTAATCATGTAATTAATTTTAGGTGTGTGTTGTGGATTATTATAGTGTCAAAGAATGTGTACTCAATGGATGTTCATTATCTTTTTTTATTAATAATATATTTTAAATTCATTATTAATTACGTGAACTATGGAAATATATTTAAATAAAAACGTTGATGTTTGTTTTATTGGTGTGGTGTTATAGGGTAGGAAATAAAATAAATACATTTATGTTTTAAATAATTTGTTTGTTTGTGAATATTTGCTCCTTTTAATTAAATATTTGTACCTTTTTGTTATATGGAATTAACATTATAATATGTGTTCTTTTTATATGTTTAATATATTTAACTGTATATTTTTAAAATATTGTTTACTTATTTTTAAGATTATTACATTTTTTTAAATTGTTTAAATGTTAATAGTCATTTTTGTTTCTCTGCTATCCAATTGTTTCCCTGCTGTTGCATTCACTGGAGTGGGAATAGTAATTTGTACCCCTCTGCTTTCTAAAATGTTCCCGACTGTTGCACTCATTGGAGGGGAAATAGTAATTTTGACCCTTTCGCTATCCAGCACTTTCCCTACTGTTGCACTCAGTGGAGTGGGAATAGTATTTTTTATCCCTTTGCTATCCAGTACTTTCCCTACTGTTGCACTCACTGGAGTGGGAATAGTAATTTTTACCCCTCCGCTATCCAATACTTTCCCTACTGTTGCACTCTTTGGAGTGGGAATAGTAATTTTACCTCTCCGCTATCCGACACTTTCCCTACTGTTGCACTCATTTCAACTGGAATAGTAAATTTAATTATTTCGCTATCCAACATTTTTCCTACCGTTGTATTTATTGTATTGTGAAATGTACGTTTTAATTTTGTTTTAGTAGTTTAATGTTTTAATTAATTATAGATTTTTTTTATTTTAAATGATTGATATATTTATATATTGTATTTTTCAATCATTTAAAAGTAAAAAAAAATAAAGATAATAGTTAATTAATTATTTTAAAGAAATTATATTTATGCAGATGGCGATCATCCAACATGAGGAATGATAAGACGACACACCAAGGGCCCTATTAGGATTGCGGTTCGGAAAACCATCCTGACCGTCATGGTAGCGGAAATCACCCATCCGCCGATCCTACGGCAAAACGGGTGGTCTCATTAGGATCAACCGCCCAAAAAAATCCAACCGCGACGGTACGAGGCCACAAAATACCGCCCGTAGAGGGCAGAGCTGGTGAAAATCCATCCACGGCAGTCGGATTTGCGGCGGAAACACACTAAACTGCCGCCAGGCCAGCGGAGAGACTGCACAGAAAATGTGCATTCCCCCACTGTTTCAGACTGCCGCGGTCTTCACCAGTGATGAATGGGAGAGCCTGCACAAGGGCTGTAACACAGCCATTGCTGTGGACGCTCCGTGACAAATATGGCAGACGACAAAAAAACTCACAACAAGGCCACCAAGTGCACACAGCAAACTAGCCCTGCCCCTAAACCACCTAACACACCCCCATGGGAACTTCAAAAATACAAATCCCAGGAGAACCCACACAACACACCTGACAGCAATACTCCATTGTGACACACCCACATAGCTAAGTATAGAAACCAGCCCCTTCCCTGACCAGAATCCTTTGCACCACTCCAGCCCTGAAGGAACTACACCCTGCAGCACATTGGAGAGGCACAAAACCACATATATCACCAGCACTACAATACACACACACACACACCACCTACATCACCCCAACTCCCTCACAACAGCACCTCAAACCATTTGCACATCACACACCGTGGCACAAAGAAAATGCCCAAATTCACTGACAATGAGTTGTCAGTCATGGCAGAAGAGATAATCAGAGTAGAACTACATTTGTTTGGTCATATGGTCCAACATACACCATTAGCCACAAGAGCACAAATGTGGGGAAGGATAGTTGACAAGGTCAATGCAGTAGGCTCCACCCCATGCACTAAGAAGGAAATAATGAAGCAGTAGCATGACCTGAAGAGGGTTGTCAAAGAGAAGAAAAACAAGAACCATCAGCTGGCTCAGATGACTGGTGGTGGCCCTCCCATTCCACAAACAACATTCACTGCATGGGAGGAGAAGATGCTTGCCATACTCCATCCAGAGAGTCTCACAGGAATAGCCGGGGGAGTGGAGGCTGGTAAGTACAAACAAATGTCGACAATTACACTGCAATGCACTGTCTTACAAAACTACAAAGCGAAACCTCCTAGGCCCAATACCATTCATGTGCAGTACACACTACCCACATATATCTCACAAAACAAACATTCATACACTCACATTCACCCAAAGGTACCTAGCAACATTGCCAGGGTTGCACGTGTACAGGCAGACAGCACTACAACTCCCACTAGGCCCCCTGGTCCCACAGCTGAGCAGGATGGACTACTCCCCCCACCCAGAAGCATGTGGCAGCCAATGCATTGCTTACCTTCACCTAACAGGTAGGTAGCCATCTTCCGAGGGAGGTGTGTTGGGGGAAGACTGCACTACAACTCCTACCATGCCCCCCTGTTCTACCCCTGAGCAGGATGGAGGACTCCCCCTTGCCCCAAAGCATGTGGCAGACATTTCATTGCACTCATCAAACTTACAGGTAGGCAGCCATCTTAACAGGGAAGAGTGTTTGTGTGTGGAAAGCCAGTACCACAACTTCCACCAGGCCCCCTTGTCCCACAGCTGAGAATGATGGAGCATTCTCCCCACCCAGAAGCATGTGGCAGCCATTGCATTGCTCACCTTCTTCCAACAGGTAGGTAGTCATCTTCACAGGGAAGGCTGGCTGGGGTGGGAGTCCTGCACTACTACTACCACCATGACCCCTTGTCCCACGGCTGAGCAAGATGGAGCACTCCACCATACCATGTGGAGAAGTGTGGCTCACTGGTTAAAGCAGGCAGACCCTGAAGCAGAGGTCAGACCCGGAACCAGGGTTCAATTCCCGACGCGGCAGGGTCTTGAGCTCAAATGTCCACGGACTCGATAATTCTCGCTTCGGTGCCTGACCTAATCATGGGTTCACACTCTGCAACTCTGGGCATTAAGCTTGCTTAATCTCCACAACGGCCCCCCGCGGTGGGATGCCTGGCTTTCACCTTGGGGATGCCCTGTAGGGGCTATCTCACAGGGAAAAGCCAGGACGGGTTCCCAAGGCAAGCGCTTAGAAACCCCTGGGTGATAAGCGCTATATAAATCCAATATACAATACAATACAATACAATACCCAGAAGCATGTGTCAGCCATTGCATTGTTTACCTTCATCCAACAGGAAGGTAGCTATCTTCCCAGGGAGGGTTGTTTGGGGGGTGGGAGGCATGCACTACTACTCTCACCATGCCCCCTTGTCCCACAGTTCAGCAAGGTGGCGCACCCACCCCACCCAGAAGCATGTGGCAGCCATTACATTCCACCAAACTTACAGGTAGCCATCTTAACAGGGAGGGGTGATTGGGGATGGGCGGCCTGTACCACAACTCCCACCAGGCCCCCCGACACAGAAGCATGTGGCAGCCATTGTATTACAACAACAAAACACACATGTAGGTAGCCATCTTCCCAGGGAGGTGTGTTTGTGGGTGGAAGACCTGCACTACAACTCCCAACAGGCCCCCTTGTCACACCCCTGAGCAGGATGGAGCACCTCCCCACAACACCCAGAAGCATGTGTTAGCCATTGCATTGTGGACTTTTTTGGACCAAGCTAACCGGGATACATATACGCCGGCTCATTTACTCAAATTTTAAGGATACGGAAAGGATTGGCAGGAGTCCCTCGACAAAAAATTAAATCAGAAGCTGAACATACAAGGCTCTGTGGAAACACCAAATATTTTATAGAGCTGTAAAAAAAGATAAGAATTTTATCACATGAAGAGACTTCAGGATACCCTAAGATATCTAAAGAAACACCTATATAGGGATCTTATAATTGGAAGACGTGTATAATAGGAATACTTAATTCCACAACAGGATCATATCATTAGAATCCTTCTGGAGCCTATAATTATTGCTTTCTCATATCCCCTGGATACTTGGGTTGTTTGATTGGAAGTGGTCCTGAAGAAGGTGGCCTTGCGCCGCAGAAACGTGCGTCGACCAAGTGCGGGGTCTCACACTGATCTTGGAGACCTGTACTCATGATTTTACTTCCTTGTTTCAAATGGTGTGGTGATGTGTGTAGATAGCGTGAGAATGCAGAGTATGTTGTGATTGTATGCCTATGTTAGTATCTCTTTTTTCTACCAGTGGGTTAAATGAAATCCAGTTTTGTACATAGTCATGTTTCATATGTATCTCTCTATGTTGTTTTTTGTCTATATTATTTAAAGAAAATCTTTATCTATTTATAAAAAAAATTGTAATTTTGTACTCTGTGAAGAACGGATAAAAAAGTGTCAATCTATGCATATAAATGGTAACCAAAGAATTTATATTTACAATAATGAAATAAATCATATATTTTTTGAAAGAATGTAAATCATTGTTGAGCCTTTGTCACCTATATCTGATGATAATCTGAAATACAATTGTACTAAAATTATGTGGTAGGTTAGGGAATTATGTTCTCTCTGTTAAGCCATTGCATTGTTCACCTTCATCCAACAGGTAGGTAGCCATCTTCCCAGGGAGGGCTGTTTGGGGGTGGGATGCCTGCACTACTACTCCCACCATGCCCCCTTGTCCCACAGCTGAGCAAAATGGAGCACTCCCCCCACCCAGACGCATGTGGCAGCCATTGCATTACAAGTAACAAACTTACAAGTAGGTAGCCATCTTTACAGGGAGAGCTGTCTGGGGGTGAGAGGCTAGTACTACTGCTCCCACCAGGCACCCCTGACCCACCCCAGAGCAGGATGGAGCACTCCCCCACACCCAGAAGCATGTGGCAGCCATTGCATTACAACAAACAAATTCACAGGTAGGTAGCCATCTTCACAGGGAGGGCTGTCTGGGGGTGGGAGGCTTGCACCACAACTCCCACCAGCCCCCCCTACCCAGAATCATGTGGCAGCCATTGGATTACAACCAAACTCACATTTAGGTAACCATCTTCCCAGGAAGAAGTGTTTGTGGGTGGGAGGCCTACACTACAACTCCCACCAAGCCCCCTTGTCACATCCCTGAGCAGGATGGAGCACTCCCCCCCCCCCACCCAGAAGCAGGTGGCAGCCATTGTATTGTTCACCCTCATCTAACAAGTAGGTAGCCATCTTCCCAGGTTGAGCTGCCTGGGGGTGGGAGGCCTGCACTACAACTCCCAACAGGCCCCCTTGTCACACTCCTGAGCAGGATTGAGCACTCCCCCAACCAGAAGCACATGGCAGCCATTGCATTACAATAAACACACTCACAGGTAGGTTGCCATCTTCCCAGGGAGGGGTGTTTGTGGGTGGCAGGCCTGCACTATAACTCCCAACTGGCCCGCTTGTTACACCCCTGAGCAAGATGGAGCACTCCCCCCACCCAGAAGCATGTGGTAGGCATTGTATTGTTTACCCTCTTCTAACAGGTAGGTAGCCATCTTGGGCGTGGGAGGCAGGCACTACAACTCATAACAGGCCTCCTTGTCACACCCCTGAGCAGGATGGAGCACCCCCATCCCACCCAGAAGCATGTGGCAGCCATTGCATTACAACAAGCAAACTCACAGGTAGGTAGCCATCTTCCCAGGGATGGCTGTCTGGAGGTGGGAGGCAAGGCCTGTACTACTTCCCCACCATGCCCCCTTGTCCCACAGCTGAGCAAGATGGAGCTCTCCACCACACCCAGAAGCATGTGGCAGCCATTGGATTATAACAAACAAACTTACAGGTAGGTAGGCATCTTCCCAGGGAGGGCTGTCTGTTGGTATGAGGCCTGATCTACCACTCCCACCCCTGTGCCACCCCTGTGCAGGATGGAGCACTTAAACACACACCCAGAGAGATGTGTCCGAAAGTACACCTCAATGTGACCACAGGTAAGTAGACAGTGCATGCACCCCACCATTCCTCTCAAAAAGCATTGAGCCATATGACAACTCCAGCCCTCACATCCCACCAAAATGAACACAGATACAATAACAAATTACAGTGTGCAGACAGCCAAGCATATGTAACTCTCACAGAAACAGAAGTGTGATTCACCAAATCGCATGTGAAAGAAAATCAGGGCTCACACATACACAGCAATGAATGCTATCTGTAAGTTACATGGGGGCTGAGCTTGAAGGACCATATGAAAACAAAACAAGCATGGTCTGTCGAACAAATAAATCTAAGCCCAGGACATAACAAAGGTATGCATGAGATGACAATGCCTAGTACATGCGCAGATGTAACGCCTGACAATGATGCTTCACATCAAGTTGTATTGCCGCCAGTTGTCAGATGACAACCTTACCTCATAATTACAAAATCTTCATGTGGGGAATGGTATCCATTGACATGCCACCCCATGGACAAGTAATGTATGTACCTCCAAATCATGTCATGATGCATATTACTGTGCAGACATACAATGTGTGATAATAGTTAACTGTGTATTGCATAACCAGTAAATAAGATACACCGAACACAAAGCTTGAGGGGTGTACGTCAATTACCATTTCCCCTCTGTCCCACAGGTGACCAACAACTGACTGTAGAGGATGACAATATCAACGTGCAGAGCCAGTCTCCATCCCTGGAACATGGACTCTTGGATGAGGACTCTCTGGATTTTGAGGACGGGGAGCTCGAAGCCGGCCCATCTGGTGTGCCAGGGCGCAACAAGTCCCAGGACCCCACTGTCCCCAACACCACTTCAGCAGCAACAACAACTACTGTGATGACCCATGCTGGAACGACTTGTGCGCCCTCTACCACCACCACCACCACCCGGGCTGCCTGCAACACTCTTCCTGCCCCAGAGGATGACTAGCCCACCCCACCAACTGAAGAGGGCAAGGAAAGAGGTGGGTACCTACAGTGGTACCTACAGTGGTGAGGCAACAGGCCCATGACAGCAGGGCAGGTGGAAGGCAAGGGTGAGTCAAAGCCAATAGGACACTGGGATCGAAGCCCTGGACAACATCAACAGAGTCCTTGGTGCCTATGAACGGGCCCTGGGATGAACGGGCCAGGCTGAGGAAGATTAACGTGAGCTCCGCCTGCTGCTGAGGTCCATCGTCACCCACATGGGACAAATCGTGGACCTCTTGTTGTGCCGCAGGATGACAGTGACACATCCTCCCCTGCGGCCACAGAGAGGGGGGACTCCTCAGAACCCACTGGCCCAGCAGCAGAGGCCCCCCTACAAAACAACCATGGGAGGATCCTGTGGCGAAGCACCTGCCAAACGTCAGTCGAGGAGCCAGCCATGATGATTACCATTTTCACCTTGCCATCTACTTTGTTGACTGTCCTTCCCCACACTGTCTTGTTAATGGCATCCGTCTGTTGGACTGGGTCACCACATCAATGTGGTGACTACTCAATTCTTTCTTATCTACCATCACTGAGAACGCATTGCTTCACTATTCACCTGTTTGTAATTCACTGGCCTGTCACATGTACCCATTGTAAATAAACACCCCTTACACACCTATGTTGTTGTGTCTCCTCCATGTGTATTACAGGATGTGCAGTCTTCACCATGATTACAATGTACCTGGAGTACGGATTATTTTTAGGCAAGGAGAGGCTGAAGGGACCTATGGAAACACAACCAAAAAATATTCACTAGTCAGGCAGTGGCAAACAGCCATCACGCAAAACTTGTCATCAGGGTACTCCAATCTGCACACATTACAATGAGCAACAGTACTGACATAAACATCCCGTATCTGTGATAAACTAGCATGTCCCAGAAACATTGCCAGCCAGCACTGAATCAACAACAGGCTGCTGTCACAAAAGCTCACACACACCTTCCCACCAACAACGGCATCACCAGACAAAGGCTCCATGTACATTGTCACTCACCTTCAAGTGAAGTAGCGGTTGATAAGCTGTTGACGCAGGGCGACACCTTCCTCCTCTCCACTATGCTTGTCACTTGACATGGGTTGGTTTGCAGGCGGGGGCCTTGGCTGCTTATCAGCATCCAGGAGCAGGGGGATCTCCTTGCGCAAGGCCAGGTGGTGGAGCATGTAGCATGCAACTACAATCTGACACACCTTTTTGGGCGAGGGCTTCAGTGCACCTCCGGTCTTGTCCATGGCAGCGGAAACATGACTTCAGTGACCAAAAGTACGCTCCACCGCACGACGTGTCCTCCCATGGGCATAATTGTAGCGGACTTCAGCCGGGGTAATAGGATTACACAGGGGCACAGCAACCAAGGATGTTTGGGATATGAAGAATCACCTAGGTGTGAAATGCACAGACCAACTTTATAATATGACTGTGGCAGAGGACAGCATGTCACACACAGAGCACGCTACCTGACTGTTCATACTCACCCACAATCCTTGCATGCTCTGGAAGCAGATTATCCATCAGCTGTGGCACAATGCTGTTACACATGATGTACGAGTCATGGGCAGAGCCAGGGAATTTGGCACAGATGTGTGGGATGATCATATCCGCCTGGCCCACCACTTGCACATTGATGGAATGGAAATGCTTCCTGTTCCTGTTGATGTGCTCACATGCCTGTGGTGGAAACAGGCCAACATGTGTGCAGTCAATGGCACCAACAACATTGGGGATGTGCTCAAGTGCATAAAAATCTCCCTTCACAGCCACCAATTCATGCCTCCTGGGGAAATGGATATATCTGTCCTTGTCGATCATCCTAGAGGACAGGACATCACGTAGTACCATGCTGAACATAGGTTGAAACATCCCACCTGCACTGGGCACCGTGTACTGGAATGATCCAGAAGCAAAAAAGTGCAGGGCCGCCATCACCTTAGATGTTGTTGTGAAAGCACTCGGATATGTCCTGCGAGGCTGCAGGTGGGGCTCCAACATAGCACATAGGTCTTGTAGGGTGGGTCGATCCAGACGGAATTTCATCCTCCATGTCTGCCAGCACTGTGTATGGACGATGTGCATTTGGCCTCCTCCTAGTTGAGATGAAAGGGGACACATGTCAATGCAATCCACCAGGAGATGTGTCCGACATCTTACGTTTTGACAGACATAACGCCAACATTGACTGTCACCACAGTTAAGCTCAGAGCCCAACTTACATGTAGGGACACCTTCAGCTACACCATCCGTACATCTGTCCACTTTTCACACAGCTAGCACCTCCCAAACAATATCTGACTATGTGAATGCCCAAAGGGAATTGTCCACATCTTGCATGAGCAGCCCTCAGAGTAGTTCAGATAACATGTGTGAAACAGCAACACTACTGTCTCCTACCTAGCTGCTGTACTTGCCACACCTTCTTGCATAAGTCGAATGGGGCATACATAAACCACACAATGAGCCCATTCTGTGCGTAAAGAACAAGTCTGTGCATGAGCCACGAAAAGTAGACAGTCAAATATGCACATTGGGTAATCAGACATTCCTCACTGTGAGTTGCTCTGCCCTTTCACACATTAACATGTGTACCCATTGGAGAGTCCATCACAACACTGTTCTGGGTACATGCCCTGCAATATCATAAGTGACATGTGAGGGAGTACATGCCAATGTTTACAGTCATATACAATAACATGGCATGTGTAGTCAGCAGTGGGGTAAATGTTACATTGGCATTGTGTGCACAATCTTGTGCCATAAATCATGTGTCTACTGTGCACTGTTGAGAATTGGCCATTGGCCATTCACACAGCATGACGTATCCCTAGGTGCTGTCAAAGCGATCTGCAACACAATTCACGGTCACTAGCTCAAATGTATGGCAGCCATATCGTGGTAGATACCGCCTGGCCCATGCAGTGTGTCAATGCCAATGGCAAAGACACACTTACGGGAATGATATTGATATGTGTATTGTCAAATGGCGGTTGGAATACTCCGCCACCCAAACCACAGTCACTGGCTCACATGTATGGCAACCATTTCGTAGTAGCTACCGCCTGGCCCCTGCGGTGTGTCATCGCCAATGCCACACTTGCAGTAGTGATGGACATACACCCATGGTCAAATTGCGGTTGGCATGCTGTGCAAACCAAATCACGGTCATTCTTAGCAATGTATGGCAGCCATATTGCGGTAACTACCGCCTGGCCCCTGCGGTGTGTCACTGTCAATGGCAAAGACACACTTGCGGTAGTGATAGTGATATGTGAATTGCCAAATGGTGGTTGGCATACTCTGCCACCTAAATCACGGTCATTCTTAGCAATGTATGGCAGCCATATCGCAGTAGGTACAGCCTGGCCCCTGCGGTGTCGCTGCCAATGGCAAAGACACACTGCGGTAGTGATATGCATATACCCATGGTAGTAGTAGTAGACATTTCTTAAGCGCATATTTCACCCTTTGGTCTCATAGCGCTTTGCCAACACATAGGAAGTAGAGGGGGAGATCGAGTTTAGAATAGCCATGTTTTGAGTGCTTTTCAAAAAAAAATTATGGTTCATTTCCTGGCGAAGTTGCATCGGCAATGAGTTCCATAGCTCAGGGGAAATTTTGGAAAAAGACCTATCCCCATTTTTTACAGTGCGGACCTTGGGGATATTCAGGAGGTGCTTGTTGGATGAACGGAGGGAGCATCCTGTCTGATATTTAACCAGTTTCTTAGCTAGATAGCTAGGTTGTTCAGGGTTTTATGAGTCAGGCAACATAGTTTAAAAGAGACTCTCTTTTTTATCGGTAGCCAGTGGAAGGTCTTAAGGCTGGGGGCTGATGGAGATCGGGATGATAGATTCAGGACCAGTCTGGCCGCAGAGTTTTGTAGCACTTGCAATTTTGACAGAAGTCTTTCATTTATGGATGCAAACAGTGCATTGCCATAATCCAATTGGTTGATGATTAGGCCGTGTACTTGAGGCAGCCTAGCGCAGAGGGGAATCCATTTAAAGATTTTTTTCAAAGAGCGCATTAGTCCGTAACTAGAATGGACCAGGGAGTTGATATGGTCCTTCATGGACAGTTTATTGTCCATGATAACTCCCAGGTTGCGAACTGTTGTTTTGGGCGACGGGCAAGGTCCGAGTGAGGGGGGCCACCAGTCCGTGGTCCATATGTGTTGTGCATCTCCAAAGAGCATAATCTCTGTTTTGCTTGCGTTGAGGAGCAGGTGATTTGTTGACATCCATTTGTTTACTGATGACATGAATTGTATAAATCTGCGCTGAGTGTCAGTAGGGTCTGGGTCGAGAGTAATCAGCAACTGTGTGTCGTCAGTGTAAGAGATTGTGCCGAAACCATGGTCTCTGATAATTTTGGCTAGAGGCGACACATAAAGGTTGAAGAATGTGGGGCTTAAAATGGATCCCTGGGGAACACCCTTATCAATGATTTGGCTCTTGGAACAGAAATCCCCTAGTTGTACTTTTGTTGTCCGTTCCGATAGGTAGCTTTTTAGCCATTTCAGAGCTGGGCCCTCAACACCAAACTCTCCTAGATGTTCTAAAAGAATGCTGTGTGAGATGGTGTCGAAAGCTGCCAACAGGTCAAGCAAGATGAGAATGGCCGACTGTCTGGAATTAAGGGAAAGCCTAATGTTGTCAATAATCGCTACTAGGGCTGTCTCGGTACTATGATAAGACCGGAAGCCTGATTGGGATGAGTCCAGTAGATTATTTTTTTCCAGATAAGTTGACAATTGCGGGTTCACTGCTGCATCCATTACTTTACCAAGCAGGGGCAGAAGAGAGATAGGCCTATAGTTGGCAAGTTGTTTGGGGTCAGCCATTGTTTTTTTTATATCGGCCTAATAATAGATTTTTTCCAGTGAGTGGGCACAGTGGGAGTGAGAGGTTCAAGATATGGGTGAAGTTGGGGATGAGTGCTTAACCAATTTTGAATAGGATCTGTGCAGATGCAGGGTCAGTTGGTGAACCGGTTTTCATCCTATTGAGTAAAGTGGAGGTGTCTTCTTCCGTAAGTTTCCTAAATTCTTTGAGAGAATAGGTGTCTGGAGGGGCAGTTTTATTCGGACTGAGTAGTGTGTTGGTGACATGTGGGAAGCATTTATGGATGTCGTTGATTTTATTTGCAAAAAAGGTTGAGAGTGAGTCTGCCCACTCCTGTGAGATGGTATGTGAAGGTGTGTCTGAGGCGGGGTGTATAAATTTCTTCACAATTTTGTAAAGTTCCTTGTGGGAATTGGAGGCTTGATTGATACG
The DNA here is from genome assembly GCF_964263255.1 of Lissotriton vulgaris. Classification (NCBI taxonomy): domain Eukaryota; kingdom Metazoa; phylum Chordata; class Amphibia; order Caudata; family Salamandridae; genus Lissotriton; species Lissotriton vulgaris. The sequence goes on along the minus strand of NW_028248421.1, from coordinate 34,728 downwards.
GTTTCCAAGATAGGTTTTTTTGGCAGTTGCAATGTTATCCATATATTGTTGGTGAAGGATTTTGTATTGATATCTGTCATATGTACTTTTTGTTCGTCTCCATTTGCGTTCTGCCTTTCTGACAGCTGTCTTAGTGTTTTTTAAGTCCAAAGTGAACCAGGGGGATGATTTTATGGGGCAGTTGATTTTTTCCTTCGGGGCAATAGAGTCTAGTGATCTGACAATGGCCGCATCCAGTTTTATCACAGCCTCATTTACGTTGGTCATTTCGGAAAGGGGAATAGGGACAAAGGCTGTTTGGAACAATTCTAGGTTAATCTTGTTCCATGGTCGACTAACTTTCTGCTCTTTTTTTGGGGCCAATTGAGACATCCTTTGGCCCAGTTGAAAGCTTATAAGGTGGTGGCTGACCACAGGATCGGGAGAATTTGATTGATCTTTATGACATGTGAGTTAGTAGATAGTAGAGCTAAGGTATGACCAGCGTTGTGCGTAGGGTTTGTTATCAGTTGTTTTAAGCCCTGTGAGTCCAGGTTGGTGATAAGGTCTCCAGTGTAAGGGTCATTTATAAGCGCGGCATGATAATTAAAATCTCCAAAGAGTATAAACGTATCTGCCGCGAGAACATGTGGTGCGATCATTTCTGTTAATTTATTCGAGAATTGGGTTTTGTTTCCCAGGGGTCTGTATATGAGCGCAGCTTTGCATGTTTCGTTTCTTGTGCCTTCTATTCTGAAAATACAGATTTCGCCCCAGTCAGCCTGGACGGCCTCTACAGTGTGTAATTTCATGTTAGACTTAAACACAATAGCTATCTCTCCTCCTTTCTTCCCTGCCCTGTCATGCCTGATCATCTGGTAATCCAGGGGGAGTGCTGTCGCTAGGTCGGGCTGTGAGGACTCATTAAGCCAAGTTTCAGTAAAGAAACAAAGGTCTGGCTTCTCTGAGTCTAGTAAAGACCAAATTTCGAGTGAGTGCTTAGGGAGGGAGCGTAAATTACAATACAGTGCTTTTACAAACTCTGACTCTGGCTTAGGATTTGTAGGCAGTGGGAGAGTGGTGTTGCTCTCTGTTGGTGCGATTACCTTGGTGATATGTAAACATTCTGGAGTATTTGGAAATTAGGTGGTCAAGGGTACAGGCTCTGTTAAAGGAGAGTAGCTCCTGGCTGGTGTATTTGATGATGGTCATGGCTGGTATCTGATGAGGACGAAGTGTTAAGGAGGAGACAGAATGGAATAAAAAAGGGCAACGTGACTGCCGCCTAGCGACGGTCGGGCGCAGACGGGCGCAGACGGGCTTGCCTTTGGCACGCCTTCAAATGTTCAAATGTCGTTTGGCATGCTCCACCACCCAAATCACGGTCATTCTTAGCAATGTATGGCAGCCATATCGCGGTAGCTCCTGCCTGGCCCCTGCGGTGTGTCACTGGCAATGGCAAAGACACACTTGTGGTAGTGATAGTGATATGTGTATTGTCAAATCACGGTCAATGGCTCGAATGTAGGACAGCCATATCGCGGTAGCTACCGCCAGGCCCCTGCAGTTTGTCACCGCTTATGCCCAAGCCCTTACATCCGATGGGAACCGCAATCGCGGTGGACTAATGCAATTTTGAAAATCGCAGCAGGCGTGCTCCGCCACCGCGGGCTGCTAGTTGGATGCATTTGAAAAAAGCGGACCTGGAACACCAATTGCTGCAGGTCAGAACCACTGAAACTACCCCAGGGGGCTATATATGTATGGGAGAGAGCCTTACATTTTCGCTGCTTCCAGAGCCTGCTGCCTGTCACCCCTCACCACCAACTGCTGCTGCTCCTGTCTCCAGAGCCTGCTGCCTGACACCCCTCACCATCAACTGCTGCGGCTCCTGTCTCCAGAGCCTGCTGCCTGACACCACTCACCATCAACTGCTGCGGCTCCTGTCTCCAGACACAGCTGCCTATAACCCCTCACCATCAACTGCTGCGGCTCCTGTCTCCAGAGCCTGCTGCCTGACACCCCTCGCCACCAACTGCTGCGGCTCCTGTCTCCAGAGCCTGCTGCCTGACACCCCTCACCACCAACTGCTGCGGCTCCTGTCTCCAGAGCCTGCTGCCTGACACCCCTCACCACCAACTGCTGCGGCTCCTGTCTCCAGAGCCTGCTGCCTGACACCCCTCACCATCAACTGCTGCGGCTCCTGTCTCCAGAGCCTGCTGCCTGACACCCCTCACCACCAACTGCTGCGGCTCCTGTCTCCAGAGCCTGCTGCCTGACACCCCTCACCGTCAACTGCTGCGGCTCCTGTCTCCAGAGCCTGCTGCCTGACACCCCTCACCATCAACTGCTGCGGCTCCTGTCTCCAGAGCCTGCTGCCTGACACCCCTCACCACCAACTGTTGCGGCTCCTGTCTCCAGAGCCTGCTGCCTGACACCCCTCACCACCAACTGCTGCGGCTCCTGTCTCCAGACCCTGCTGCCTGACACCCCTCACCATCAACGGCTGCGGCTCCTGTCTCCAGAGCCTGCTGCCTGACACCCCTCACCATCAACTGCTGCGGCTCCTGTCTCCAGAGCCTGCTGCCTGACACCACTCATCATCAACTGCTGCGGCTCCTGTCTCCAGACACAGCTGCCTATAACCCCTCACCATCAACTGCTGCGGCTCCTGTCTCCAGAGCCTGCTGCCTGACACCCCTCGCCACCAACTGCTGCGGCTCCTGTCTCCAGAGCCTGCTGCCTGACACCCCTCACCACCAACTGCTGCGGCTCCTGTCTCCAGAGCCTGCTGCCTGACACCCCTCACCACCAACTGCTGCGGCTCCTGTCTCCAGAGCCTGCTGCCTGACACCCCTCACCATCAACTGCTGCGGCTCCTGTCTCCAGAGCCTGCTGCCTGACACCCCTCACCATCAACTGCTGCGGCTCCTGTCTCCAGAGCCTGCTGCCTGACACCCCTCACCATCAACTGCTGCGGCTCCTGTCTCCAGAGCCTGCTGCCTGTCACCCCTCACCACCAACTGCTGCTGCTTCTGTCTCCTGGACCCAGTGATGTTGAGGACTGAGAAGATCCAGGCCCGTCCCTTCACCACCGAGGAGCTGGAGGTCCTGGTGGACGAGGTACTCACACAGTATCTGAGGCTATATCATGCTCCGGATGTCATGGTAAGTGTTTCAGAGTGGAAGTAAGCATGCAGGTAATGCACACATGAAGTGGATCTGCCGCAGTATGTGCTTGAGAGTGTGGGGTTGTGTCATGCACTGCCTAGCATGCTGTCTCCTGGGGAAAGGAGTGTGTAACCTATTTCACACGTTTCCTTGCCTGGAGGGACATGTATTGTTTTGTCAGCCATACAGTGACGCAGCAAGTTGGTTATGCAGGAGTCAGGACAGAAATTGTCTGTGTGAATGGATGTGTTGGTCCTTGATGTTCTTCACAGGCTCACCTGTGGCCTTAGCAAGGGTTTACATCCAGAGGGTACTGACGGACTATGTCTGACTCAAAATTGTCATCATTTATAGATCATCACTATGCTCAGGACTTTAATACCAGAGGGTGACACTCTTGGTGGTAATTCACCTATGACACAGCAGATTGTTGTACTTTTGTACAGAGCCCCTTCCATTTCCACCAGCATGTGCACTGTCTATCATGTGTACGCACTGTTTACGCTCTCAATTTGTCCCTTCATGTGACATTCCTGATGCTCTACGTTGCACCTCAGTGTGAGCCCACCTGGCCTGCACAGTCACTGCACCATCTGGCAAGGACACATCACTGAATGTACAGAGTGAAACATACTGTAGATAGCACACAACAGACCTTGTGAGAAGGATGTGAGATTGTAAGATCATGTCCCTCAATAGGACCTCCATGACACAATGAGCCATTCACAGGGCAAGGACATTGAGGGCTGTGCAGTGTTGGCACAGTGATTCTGCCCATAAAGATATTTTCTAATGTAATGTAGGTGTTGCTCACCCACAAACTGGATAGTAGATGTGGGCAGCCTACACATTTCTTTCTGTGCTGGCATTCTGCACGTGGATGAGATGGGCAGGTACTGTGTCCACCCTCATACCTGCATGCATTTTCGCATGGTTCTCCCATGCTAATGTACTATGTGAGATGCTGTATTGTCTCTGGTAGACATATCTGTGAAGTTGTGCTGAGTTAGTATCATGCTCCTGTACTTTGGACATACTACATCAGTATAATGCAAAGAACTCCATGAATGAAAATGCCACAAAAACTAAAGTTCTGGTATTTGGGCACAGTTTTAAGAAACAACAGCGGGAACGGCAACTGGGCCCGATAAGGATAAACACCACCAGCAAATATAATTATCTGGCAGTTCTGCTTTCAGACACAGGCAAACCAACTCTGCAGGCTAAGGCACTGACAGATAGAGCAGCTAAGGCCACAAATGCACTGTGGAAACTACATTATAAGCTTCAAAGTCACTCTGCAGAGGGGATTCGATGAGTTCTACAGGCTAAATTTGTAACCAACGATAACCTATGGGCATCTCGTTTTCCCTGGCATGCTCAGTGAGGCCCAGGAGAAACATCATACACCTGCTTATAGGAAAATATTTAACATCCCAAAAACAACTAGGCGCACACTGATCAGGTTAGAATTCAGCCTTGTGAACATGGACATTGAATGCAAAGATGAAGTATTACCATTGTGTGTCCAGAGCGGTGCCAGGCTCAATGATAGCTGCACTGAAGGTGGTATTTCAAAACACAAAGAGCAGCTGGGCAAGATATTTGATCTGTGCCAGAGAATGATTAAACCTGTCCTTGGAGTGCATAGCAGATCCATCACTAACAATGGACAGCTTAAAGAGGCTGGTAAAAGTGCAAGGCAGGCGCATATCAAGAGAGCAGGATATAGAACAAATCAGAAATTCCTCGTGTGCAGAGGGTCTTGCCAAATCACGTGAAGACATCTCGTGCCAGCCACACCTGAAAGCGGCACTGTGAAAGCTAGCCCTACAAAACATCCTGCAGACCATGCTGTGAACCCTCAGGCAACATTAGAAGAATATCCCTGCAGTCGGTGTCAATACCACTCTGAATCAGCTGCGCATATTGTTTGCTGCTGTCCTGCTTTGCTACGCCAGAGGCGAGTGTACCTAAGAACAATGGGGCATATCAATAGGGGCTTTATCTCTGCTTTTTTGGCTTTAAAAGACAAAAAGCATAGATAAAACTAGCGCGCTATCAGCAACAGGGTGCTAACATGCAAATTTGCATGTTAGGCCCCTTTTACTCTATGCTTCCCCTTGCATCTCTAATGAGATGCAAAGGGGGCGTTTCAGAGTAATATAATAGGAGAAATGTCGCTAAGCGACATTTCTCCTATTATCAAGGATATCACTAACCCTGTTAGCGATTAAAAAAGCTGCGCTAACCGCGGTTAACGCTGCTTTTTAACATCTGGTATTTTTCTGACTTAGCCATGATATCCTATTTAAGGTGGATTTCATGGCTAAGTATGTCTATCCCTATCAGCAAGCTATCGCCAAACCTTGTGGGATTATCGCTCTATTTCCAGTGATAATCTCACAGTTGGCAGCTTGCACTCTGAATTTTATCGCTTTGGAGATAAGCGTTGCTGATAGCACGCTATCACCGCGATAAAATTAAGAGTTGGCCGGCGATAATTATCCTAGCGCTAAGTGTGCATAGCGATAATTATTGCCTGGCCTTGTTAATATGCCCCAATCTTTTGTCAATAAAACTTGTAAAGAAGCCGTGACACACTTCTATACCACCGTCACCCAAATGAAACTTGCACGGGTCAGCAAGTTCTTTGCTGAAGCTGGAAGGCTCGTCAATTGAGAGACTGAACACTGTGCAATACCTTATGCAAATTAGAGTGAGGGCTGAGAACAGTCATGACCCGATGCACTGGTGTGTCATGCTGTAAATGTTAGTCACAGGAAATGCCGCACTTCATTGGCACCAATGACGCCTGCACACACCAAGCAACACTTAAGTATGTGTAAAGCTCTCACCTGGGGACGCTGTACTTTATCACTCTGCAAGACATTTAAACATGGGCATGATAAGTTATGTCGCCCTTAGCATATTTTTCATTTCCTTTCCTCTCTATTCTTACCTCTCCAGTATGGTACAGGACTGTGCCTTACTGCAAGAATTGTTTGTTGCTAAATGTAACTCTCAAACACTTGAATTGATTTATAATAAATTCCCTGTCCGGCTGGGCAAGGAAAATATATAGCAGCCTATTGTGCTCTATATGATACTAGTTTGTCACTCCATTTTGCTGAGGACCTTTGTTTTTCTTAATAATAAAAAAAAGCCCTTAGCATGTCCTGCATGCTCACTAGATCATGGTTGACACTCCTTGGGGCTTTCTTTAGTATATTATTTATTCATGTGTATTAAACATTCTATGAGCAGCATATTGTACTTTAAATAGAGAGCTTCTGCCTCCGAGGATCAGTGCAATAAAGCATTGTCCAACTTGTCGCACCAGGGCTCTTATACCCAGTGTACCCCCCACGCTCACCAACATCATACGTGATCTGACTGATCCTTAGCGTGGATTGCATGTTTACTATATCATGGTTGACACTCTTTGGGGCTCTCCCTAGTTTTATCTAAAATGCATTATTCCACTTACGCATGTTTATTGAATATTTTATGACTAGCACTTGACACCTTAAATATCGAGTTTCTCCCTCCTTTTTAAGATTTTAACTTGAAAAATTAGATTTTTTTTTATTGCCGCAAGCTATCATTTTTATTGGTGCTTTCTATTTATTATGTTTTGTAAAGATTTAAGTAATTATACACTAAAGTTACCAATCCATGCCACACAATTCCACTCCACACAATGCCACACATTTCCAAAACATGCCACACAATGTTACATAGTTCAGCACGTAATGGCGCACAATTTCACTCCACTGAGTTCCAGTACACTCTAAACAGGGCCACTCAATTCCATTCCTCACAATGCAACACAATTCCACTCCATGCCAAACCCACAATGCCACATAATCCAACTCCATTCCACACAACTGTACTCCAGTCCACACAATGCCACACAATTCCACCCCATGCCACACATTTCCCCTCCAATCCACTCCACACAACACCACCCCACATAATGCCACTCCACTACAGCCCACTCCATTCCGCACATACATTTCCAATACACACCACACAATGCCACACAATTCCACTCCACACAAAGCCACTTCACACTATACAATGCTAAACATTTCCACTCTACTCTACACCACACAATTCCACTCCACACAATGCCACACATTTCCACTCCACAGAATTCCACTCTATGCCACACAATTCCACTCCGTTCCACACAATGCTAAATAATGTCAAGTCCCACACACAATTCAGTTCCACACACTGCCACACAATTCTACTACACACAGTTCTACTCTATGCCACTCAATTCCAATCCAATCCACACAATTTGACTCCACAGAACACAATGCCACTTCACTCTACACAATGCCACTAAATACCATTAATTGCCACTTCACACCACTCCACTTAATGCCACTCCATGTCACACAATGCTATTCCATGGCACACAACACCACTCCACTACAGTCCACACAAAGCCACTTAATTCCATTCCCTCAGCTCCACAATATTCGACTACACACAATGTCACTCTACTCCACTACACATATTGTCACTTCCTCAACACAATGCCACTCTACTCCACACAATGCAACTCTTCTCCATGCCACACAATGCCACTCCATGTCACACAATGCCACTCCATGTCACACAATGCCACTCTACTCAATGCCTCCCTACACAATTCCACTGCAATCCACTCCACCAAAGCCAATTGATCCCACAGAGACGAGATTTATTGGCCTTGCCAATGTATATTACTGTTGATTTCCCAAATATTACCACAAGCACTGCCTGCAGCAAGCACAAATTACCTTGCATAACATCTGTACAGTATCTTACAAAACGCCTATATCAATGTATATGTGTTGTGCAAGGTAATTTGTGCTTGCCGGCTTACAAACATGGACCATGTTGAAATCAATCAGGAAGCATTTGTAGAAAATGAGTAGTTTTAATATCCAGCACAGCATCAGCAAGTACACAGATCAAGATCTCAAGTACAACTGCTTCATTGCACTTAAACCTTCTAGAATACAGGTGAGGTTGGAATCATAACATAACATGCAGGGAAGACATCAGTGGAACATGGTGATGTCATGCAAGCACAAATAAATAATTAATGGTGAAGGGAAATACAGGATGTAACACATCCCCCTTTTCCATAACAAAGATACACTAAACATAGTCCCTATATCCCAAGGGTCTGTTGGTAACCCGCACATCACGTTTGATCCTTGAGGCGATGGTGTCTTGATTACCCTGCCCTGAAAAATCAGAACACGGTAAATTCTTAGCATAGTCACCCTGAGCAGGATGGTTACATTTTGCAATTCTTTTAGTGTTCCATAACTTACCATCCTGAGTAATAACAGAATTGGAGAACACTTTCTTTACTTGTATAGGTCGACCGAACTTAGAGGAACCCTTAGTCATTAAACCAGGTTTCTTAATTCGCACCCAATCCCCTACAACAAAATCATGCATTTTGACATTCCATTTTTTGTTGTACCAACACATGGTCTTGTTCTGTTTCTCTTCGACCCTTTTGGCCGTATCATGTACACATTCCCTAGTTGACAATTTGTCTTGACATTTGTCCATAAGCCACCATGGACAAATTTTAGAAGCTGGATCTCTACCCCTCAATAATTTGAAAGGACTAACTCCAGTCGTAGAATGGGGCGTTATCCGATAAACCCATAACCTCTCTCTCAACTCACTCAACCATTCTCCACGTGTGTTAATGACATCAGTGACATAAGATTTCAACACCCTATTGAACCTTTCTACTTGACCATTTTCATGTGGTTCATACAAAGATGTACATTTGTGTACAATACCATGTCCCTTCAGAAAGTTTTCCATCTCTAATGATTTTAACTGGACACCATTGTCCGTTACAAGAACAGAGGGGCAGCCTTCTCGAGCAAAAATCTCCTTGAAAAACAAAATAACAGCATTAGTGGTGGCAGAGGGAACAAACTTCACCTCTGGCCACTTAGAATGGAAATCAATTAACACCAATGCAAAACGTGAATTCTCTGGTAAGTTCTTGAAAGGTCCCGCAATGTCAAAGGCCAATTTTTTCCAAGGCACCTCTGGCCATTTGGTTACCTTTAAAGGGGGAACATTAGTTCTAAGCATCTTTTCACTAGATATACACTCACTACATTCCCTCACAGTTCTGTCAATGAACGCATCCATTCCTGGCCACCAAAAAAAAGTCCTTATCAATCTCTTCATGGACGATATACCTGGGTGTGTCTTATGAGCCAATTTGAGAATTATGTCATATATACCCTGCGGTGGAACACATTTGCCAGCTTTAAACAACAAATCGTTCTCCATTTCCAACTCCTCTGCAACCTTAGCGAAAGGCAATAACTCCTCCATAATCATATTTTTTTTGGGCCAACCCTCCATCACAAATTTTTTGAGAGTGCTCCATTTATCGTCTTCACTAATGCACTTATTCCACATCTCTTCAGTAATTTCTTGAAACTGATCGCCCAACACATCAGTAATAGATACAGAAAAATCAAACTCTCTAATAACATCAACACCATTTTGTTTACATGGAAGTCGAGAAAGAAAATCCGCTGTGACATTTCTTTTTCCTGGTACATACTCTGTACTAAAATTATACTCCTGTAACTTGGATGACAATCTTGCAATTCTGGCAGTGGAATTCCATCCACCACCAGTAGATAGAATATTCACTAACGGCTTATGATCGGTTCGCAGAATAAATCTACAGCCCCAGACATACAAACGGAAATGTTCAACAGCCCACACACATGCAAGAAGTTCCCTCTCGATCACTGCATACCTCCTTTCACAGTCATTTAGCGTCCGAGAGGCAAAGGCTACGTTCCACTCCTCTTTTCCTTCTCTCTGTGACAGAACACCCCCAAGACCATATAGACTCGCATCTACAGTTATGATACATTCTTTCTTCATCCTGAAGGGTTTCAATGTGGGAGCATTGACAATATCCCTTTTTATTGACTCAAAAGCCTCCTGTTGTTCCTTAGACCAGACATACGTCACATTTTGTCTCAACAAACTCCGCAACGGTTCCATTTTGGTAGCAAAACCTTGCACGAATTTGCTATAGTATTCACACATTCCTGTGAATGACAATAATTGATCTCTATTGACCGGTGAAGGTGCTTTGAGTATAGCATCAACATTATTTTTCTTGGGAATAATACCATCTCCAGATAAAGTATGTCCTAAATATTCAACTGAACGTTGGAAAAGTTTACATTTGTGGGCCTTTAAGGTAAGGCCATGATCTTCTAACCTTTTGCAAACTTCATAAAGATGTCCTACATGGTCATTTTCATTCCTTGAAAAAATCAGGATATCGTCCTGAAAGCACTTAACATATTCATCTAAGTCTCTGAAAATCATAAACATGACTCTTTGGAAAACTGACGCAGCTGACGCCAACCCAAAAGGCATTCTAGTGTACTGATATAACCCAAATGGTGTAATAAATGCTGTCAGTTTCTTAGATTCCTCTTTAAGTTCAATCTGATGGTACGCTGAACGTAAATCTAACGTTGAAAATATTTTTGCACCTTCAAACATTGATACCACTTCGTTGATATTGGGTAAAGGGTGACAGTCTATGACAATATTGGCATTTAGAGCCCTGAGGTCTACACACACTCTTAATTTTTGATCAGGCTTGCGGACCAAAACTATGGGGGAAACCCACTCCGCTGACTCAATGGTTTCAATTATTCCTTCATCTGACAATTCTTTTAACATGTCTTTTAGTTCTTGTCTCACACTGATAGGTACACCCCTTATTTTTTGTTTCACCGGCATAGCATTGTCTTTTAAAACGATCTTATGTGAGAAACTCTTTAACCTCCCCAATTTGTCACAAAAAACATTTTTAAAGGAGTTGACAAGTTTTTGTTCTTCACCATCAACCTTAAAATTCTCTTCCAGTGTGGCTACTTCGTTATAAAGTGCATCATCACATAACGTAACTGGTTCCTTAGCTCTCGGATTAAGTATAATACCTAGCTTATATTGGTCACGCCAACCTAGGACATTAACACCTCTTTTTGCAATGTAAAGTTTTATGTCAGCAGATCTGTGCTTAAAATGTATGGATACTTCAAAATAACCTTCAACATCGATATGATGTCCTTCAAAACTAACAGCCATGATGTCTGGTTGTTCCAACTTACTAATACTAAGATGGTCACTTAACTTTTCAAACAAATACTGTTCTGTCATGATGGTCCATGGTGAACCTGAGTCTACCATTAAGGATAACTTAACTTGACATATAATGAAATCAGCATTTGGTGATTTTTTTATGTGCGCTGGAACCATATCAATTATTGAGACGACAAAACCCTTGTCTATTATGTCTGTCACTTGTAATGAATCTTGTGAATCGCTATCATGAATGATTTCATTACTAGTGAGAACAGAAACTGATCCCTTAGAGGATGTGGTGTTACGTTTGACATCTTTGCAAACACTGGTAAAATGTCCCATTCTACCACAATTCCTACATACCTTATTGAGAGCAGGGCAACCAGGGAAGGAAGCCAAATGTGATCTATTTCCACATCTATAACACACGGATGTACTACCAAACGTTCCCTGAAAATTTCTATTAAAACCTCCTCTGTAATTTTGTTGAAAACGTGAAGGTTGAGGACGTTGATAGGTTTGTTGCAAATGACTATCATTCTTGAGCTTAACATTACATATTTCTTCTTCAGTGGCCTTCTTATTAGCATTATCTTTAACAACCTCCATCCATTTTTCAGATTGTTCTAAAGCTTTAGCTTCTGAAATGGCCTCAGTTAACGTGGGATTACCCAACACCCACAATCTCTCCTGTATTTTTTATTCTTAACATGCACTATGATTTGATCTCTGATCATTTCATCTGTTAACATTCCAAAATTGCACTGTATTGATAAAGATCTTAAACCTGTAAGAAAATCATCAAAATTTTCATCAGATTTTTGTTCTCTTGTGTAAAATTTGAAACGATTAAGTGCGATACTGGTGACAGGTTTAAATCTTTTCTCTATACGTAATAAGGCTTCATTATACACATTTAGATTGTCACCACTACCATCATTCTGTACTGTAACTTGAGGTAAAGACCTAAAGATAACTTGACCCTCTGATCCCAAACAGTGAAGAAAAATACTTTTCTTCCTTTCTGCTCCTATGCGTTCCCCATCAATTGCCTTCATATATGTAATGAACTCCTCCTTCCATCTTACCCATGGCATAGGAGGGTCACCCTTAGTTTGTAAAAATTTCGCTGGAGGGTCGAACTGCATACTGATAGTGACAATAGATAATACAATATTATGTAAATGCTAATCTTAAAAATTCAATAAATAGTATAAGTTAAAATATCAGTTAAAATGAACAATTGGAGAAATACTGTAAGAAACGATATATAAAAAATATCCTGTTCCTATATAATAAACAAAACAAGTTAAATATGAATAAAATAACAAATAGTCATCTTGCCGTGTGAAAATTTGTGTCCAAAAAATCGAACAGGCAGTAAAATGTGTTCCGTTGTCGGAGCTCCGTGAAATGTTGATTTCTGTAGTCTTGGCAACTCAAAATGGCCGCCGACGTTATGACGCGGTGCGCAAATGCGTGATGACGCGCTGTTGTGCAGACGCGTAATGATGAGAGCACTCGCGTAGGCAGGCGTCTTGGTAACTGGATGCAAGGCAATGACGTGCCGTATCCTTGGTGAACAACGCTCGAGGAGCTGCTAGCGAGCGATGGAAGGAGTTGCTCGTGTACCGATCAAAAAATGCAGAAGATGATGTCCGTTTGAAAATTTGACAAAAGGTACGAAAATAAGTATTTTGAAGTAGAATAATCACAGGAACATCCGGTTTGAATGATAATGAAGAGTACAGTTTAACACAGGCCTGATGCAGTAAAAACGCTGTATCCTTTTTATCCTCAAGACAAAACGATAAACACAGGAACAGTAGAAGTAGGTACAATCCAGGGTAATCCAAATATATAATAACAGAATCAGCCGCAGGTGCTATTAAGGCACATATAAACCAATTTTGTAAATTAGAAACTGCCGCTGGTGCAATCAGAGCACATTTAGAAGAAAGTTTTTTTTTTGTTTTTTTTAAATTGACACTCCGTACCTGTGCTGGTGAGATGACAGGAGTGTAGAATGGTTTTTTCCCTCGTCGCCAAAATATGTTGAAATCAATCAGGAAGCATTTGTAGAAAATGAGTAGTTTTAATATCCAGCACAGCATCAGCAAGTACACAGATCAAGATCTCAAGTACAACTGCTTCATTGCACTTAAACCTTCTAGAATACAGGTGAGGTTGGAATCATAACATAACATGCAGGGAAGACATCAGTGGAACATGGTGATGTCATGCAAGCACAAATAAATAATTAATGGTGAAGGGAAATACAGGATGTAACAGACCACTTTTTAGTTATCTGATTTGCTAATGGGAGCCACTTTTATTCGGTGCCTGGGCCTAATTTCTGCCCCTGTGCCACCCTCCTGTACCTACTTCTTGAACAACACCAATATAATTTCTATTCATACCTGTCTTAGTTTTCCATGCTAGTTGTGTGGCAATTTGCTAGCCATACTCTAATGGTGACATTTTCTAATCTCCTACCGAATTCTGCATTTTTCTTCTAACTTTGCCCTAAATGCGATCTGGGTCCATTCTGAATTCTCATGTCAGTGGATGTTGTTCCTGATTTAGTGCAGCAATCTCTAAATCTTGGAATTTTAGTTCTAGCTGATGAGCTTCTTCTGGCTCATTTCTTGACTTTACTAGCAACAGTTTAGTAATGACCCCTCTTAGCAAGGATTTATATGCATCCCAGAATGGACTCATGGCAGTGGAACATATGTTGTACAAGAAGAATTCTTTCAGCTTATTTTTCAATTCTTGATTCATGTTCAATTCTAATAAAAAAGTTATGTCTGTGGTCCACGAGGGGCATACATTTTGACAAGGAAACAACAATTTCAAATGGATTGCTGAATGGTCCAAAATATGGTATGGAATGTGCTTAACTTCTGAAACCTATCAATGATTTATTCAGAAGGAAATAACTTAAGATGCAAAAATTACCAAAGTATCACCACCACCTCTCATCACCTGCTCTTGAGATAAGTCACATAGTCCTAAATCCTGAATTATATTTTTTAAGCAGATGCGAACCTTTGGAGTATTCATAGTCGATTACATCATAAATCTTATCAATGCATTCCCATTTAGCGAATATAAAAATTCCCCAATTATTTCTGGAGTTGGAAAATCCAACAAATTGATTGAGACATTTAAGGGTTCCACAATCATTAATATTTGCACCGTAGTATCCTGTACACATAAGTAATAATTGATTAATTTTAACTTTAAGTTAAGTTCGTCTGTCAGAGTTAGCTGTCTTAAAATCAAGGAGTTCTGTGACCGTTTTTTTGTCATTAAAATAGCGCCTGCCTTGGTGAGGCATGAGTGATCTGAACAGACCACATGCGGTACCGATCTTAGGTTCTTGAATAAATTCTTGCTTTCTGGAGTAACGTGAAAAGGGAGTCACAGTCACACATAGTGCTTAATTTGTTAAAAAAAAAGAAAAAGTGCCAGGGTCCTTGTTAGGAGGGCAATCAGCTTGCACCTCCAATTGCCCTTACCAATGACAATACCAACACAATTGCTAACCATCGCACTCCGAGAAGTTTGAGCATTCAGACTGTTCCATGCCACCCAAACCTATAAGAATGGAATGGGCAGCAGGTTTTAGTCATTTCTAATGTATATTCAGCTATTAAACTACTGTTGTTGTGCTCAACCCCAAATTAGACAAAGAGCACCATCAAGTGGCGGACTGTCATAAGTGCCAGGGTTGATAATTAAGTGCTGATGCCAAGCACCGGAAACCACCGGCTCAAATTAAGCACTGGCACAAGCACTCCAGTATAACTCACTGCTTTCTTTCAACACGCTGACCATTATGTTCAAAGTTAAAAGGCTTATCCCCACATGCTGTGAGTTACCCATATTTATCTTTTCATTTAACACTTCGGGGTCTATTACGATGGCGTCCGCCCACCACCGTAACGGCAAAAGGGACCGCCGCACATATAAAGGGACCGTCCGCCATATGTGCGGCGGTCCTGTGATACAGATTAGTATGTGCCCGCCACACTGGCGGGCGCATCTCGCATTTTTTAGATTGCGACGGACGGTGTTTTGTGCAGCACCCACCGCAATGTAAAAAAGGCATGCTGTGCACGGTGCCTGCCACGTTGTGCATGCAAATGCAGGGGGGTCCTGTAGGTACCCCCCATGTGCACACCCCATCCCCTCCAACACACCGGGGGCCCTGCAACGGGCCCCCACATGCAGACACCGCATGCCCCGCCATGGAAAGGCATATCTCCGCCTGCATAATAATATGGATGGCGGTGTCTTGAAGACACGGCCACCATATTCAGCCCCTTTTGCGCCCGGTCGATTTGTTGATGGGAGGAAAACTGGCAGACGGTCTTTCCGTCGGCCGGGGTCCCCCCTGCCATCGTAATATGGCGAGGGGGAAATTGGAGGCAGGCGGTTGGAAATGGCGATCCGCCCGCTAAACTAATAGACACCTTTGTGTGCTGCAGCGCTTTATTACTGAAACAGGTAAACTGAGGACAATTACGTTTTATATTTTTCCTATACGACCCCCCCGCTCCCAAGTGATTCCACCTTTCCTTTTTCTGGCGCCACCCAAGTGCCTTTTCAGGGCTCATTCGATGTCTAGATCCCTGATGGAGTTGTAATTAATCTCTCCACCTACCCAAAATTAGGTAAAAATCACTCTTCCTGCTGTCTATCAATTTGTATACCTATTCGACGTTCCCTAAAATGTAATTTTTTTTATTTCGTCATGATTCTAAGCATCCCGTTTTTGTATATCCTCCAT
Organism: Lissotriton vulgaris; assembly: GCF_964263255.1. NCBI lineage: Eukaryota > Metazoa > Chordata > Amphibia > Caudata > Salamandridae > Lissotriton > Lissotriton vulgaris. The sequence goes on along the minus strand of NW_028248421.1, from coordinate 18,611 downwards.
TCTCTTACCTACTTCCCGTTGGCAGACTTCTGTGGTAGGGACCACTTTCCAGAGCCAGACTGGCCGTAGCGGGCAGCGGGCGTTTCCCCAATGGGCCACCAGGGTGGGAGCCGGTTTTGGACCCCTGGGTAATAGCAGCCCCCTGTAACAAAAGTGGCAGCTGTGAGATGAGAGTGGTGTTGCCAACTAACAGACCTGCCACTGGGTGTGGCCAAGAGGTCTCTATTTCCAGGGGATGATGTACAGGGTAGGGATGCCCACGGTGTCAGGTTCCTGCATCACCGCGCCTACCTAATCATCAGAAAACTACATCTCCCATGATCCTTGCAGGGGGAAGTATAAGGGTGGTGTTTGCAGGAAACGAGTTGCACGTAATTTTGAGTCCGTTCTTTGTGTTTTCCGTGTTGCTGGGTAAAGACCGGCTATCATCGAGCTGCTGCCGCGCTGAGAAGTGAGAGCGCTGAACAAGTTCTTCACAGCGTTAAGGTACTGTTGTTATGGATCCGCTGGGAGCCCTGGTCTCGGGCGCCTTCCTGCATTATAGAATTTGAAGCCTTTGTTTTTCTCAAAGTAACGCATCCGCAGGTGCGTGTCAATTTCAAACCCGGCTCCTCTGGGTTTACTGTTTCACGGAGCTCCGCGGTGGCTGCTGCTGGTTACCGCTGAAAGCCTTGTATTCGAATTGAATAATCTTGTCCTGCAATGTCCGGAGTAGAGTGGTGAGTAAAACTACCTACTGCCGGCTAGAGTGTTCATTATCAGATACTACTCAAATAGCGGAGCGGAGTGGCGGTCGCAACCACACGTTGCCGTTATATTGTTTAAAGACGTTTATTTTGCAGAAGTGTACACCAACGTATTACCTCTCCATGGTTAAAGGAAATTCTACGTGTTTTTAAGGGACAGAGCCTTGCTTGATCGAGTGACAAAGCGTAGTATTACACTACAAACTCTTTTAAGGTTTATCCAGACTAAGGACTTGTGAAGTACTCAAAGACTGATTTAGAGGAACAAGTCACTAGTTCGGGGGGGGGATCATTTACAAAGGTTCATCTCCACATAATATGGTGTGTATCCACAAAAGGTTTATAGTTTCTAGATCTTAAACCGGTGTGATAATTGTTGTGATAACCATTGTGTTTCCTTTCAGGAAGCTGGACTGATATTCTTTTATACTTGCTGGAGGAATGTGTACAGCCCCTCAAGGTATTCAGAAGTCTAGAGAGAATTATTGAGAGTAGCCTTATCGTTGGTTGGTGTTATAAAACTTATGCTCTGTTGTTTCAGATCCCTTGTCCCTGCAGACCCCTATCCTTCCCCGGTCTCTTTTCATTATTTATCCCTCGCCTGATGGTTCGAACCCCCTGTGTACTCATTCGGGGTGTTGGTAACATCAGGAGGTGGACCCCTTTGTTCATCGATCGGATCCTGTGGAGCAGGCCCTGACACACGGTCTAACTGTGGTCCCTTCATGGCAGTGAGGACAACTTCCAGCTGTCACAAAGGGCAGTTGAAACTGCCACCTTTTTTTGTTACTGTACTTTTAGAAGTTTGTAATTTGTTAAGCTTGCAAAAATGTCATGATATTGCAAAGTTATGAGTCTCTGATTCCTTAACTGTGCACAGAAGATGGGATTTCGATAGGTGACAGTGTTTCCATGTTCCTGCTTCAGAACCAAATCACTGTGTAGTCAGTGTAGCACAGTAGTCAGGGAGCGGATTCACAAAATGCTTTGCATTCGCAAAGTCAGTGCATCTTGCTTTGTGAATGCAGATGGGTCGGGTCCCCTGCACAAAGTTGGCAACTGCGAGCCTTATACACATGCCGAGTCGGCAATGCGGCGAGCGCAAGGTACGTTTTTTTTTTAAATTTCATTAAACTAATCCTGTTGTATGTCAACTTCCCCGACCCCCCGCCTCGCCCCAACCCTGCCCCACTGCTCTTACCTGCACCAGCTGCGACTGGCGCCGAATACTATCATACTTACAGTGCTAATCTGACCTATCCTATAAAGGCCGTTTACAGCTCATCCACCCTTCATGGTCTTTTGAATGGTCCCCCACTCCCCGCTCTTTCTGCCTAATCGATATATATATATTTAAAAAGAAAAACACAAAAGCAAGCTAAATGTTGTGTGTGAAATTGACAGGTCACACTACAAGAAAGAATGTTTACAGCAGTATATAGGAGTTTTACCTTCTCAACACAATTTAACAAACGTGTATAAAATTATAATGTAATTCTATAATTCTTAGCCATTTGTTTCACTTTGCAGGGGCGGCTCCTCCATTTGAGCGGAGGAACGTCGCACCAAAAGCCACAGAGTTGAAAAACAAAATGGTAATAAAGTAAATTTATCACCATTTTATTTTTCAGCAACCGACCCGTTCTGAACTGAGTGTCAGGACGAGGCGAGGGTTATTGCTGCCGAGATGCAGCATTTAGCTGTGTTCTAAAGTTTGAAATGCGCATGTCTCTTTGGCCGGCCATCTTGTTACAGCAAACCAGACATGCGTATTTAAACCTCTCCAATCTAGTTGTCTCAGACAGCTGGGTTAGAGAAAGAGTAGGCCTCCAGGGCTCTTGAGAGCGCTGAGTGAAGCGCTCCCTCCAATCCTGGTGCCTCTATCATTCTGCATGATAGCAGTGCCAGGATTGGTTAGGGGAGCTGGCTGGATCCCACGTTGGAGCCTGCCTCAAAGAGAGAAGACCCGAGCGAGGAGGATGTTGCACAGCAAGCCAAGAAGGTAAGTCTATGGTTTTTTTGAGCCCCACCACCTTCGGTACATGCCAGCCACCACTGATTTTGTCATTGCTGTGTCATAATCCACATCATGCAACTCTTTTTTAATTAAAATAAAACAAAATAAATGTTGCATTCTGACTTGGTGTTATCAAACACTTTTCTACCAGCCTCTCTATTATTGCTCAAGCATGTTTGTGTGCATACATACTAGAGATGGGCGAGCCAACCAATCAAGAAGGAGAGCAGGACCTGGCTCGGATCTTAGAGCCCCAACAAGAGCCCTGAAACTATGCGTTTTGTAGATTATACAACAAACCACAAAATATATTGTAAAGTCTCTTCAAAGTTGAAACAGGTGTATTTCTTTAACATTATTAGTGTGCATTATAGCACTGCATAGAGAAGTATTTAATAAAAGTGATACTTTTGTACAATTGGTAGTCTGAACGTTCATATTCAAAAGCGCTTTCATAGCTGATACTGAAGAAAAAAGAGTTTTGGTGACATCAAATATTTGCCCAAGATCACACAATTTATGCAGGGACACCATGATTTATACAGTTTTTTGGGTACCACTCTGTATAAATCACCCAGTAGATGGGTAGCTATTTCTCTTTCCTTATGTTAAGGCTTTGTATTTACTTCTTACTGCAATCTTGTGCAGTTTGTAAAATATCGCGTGAACTCGAACCAAGGGTATTGAGCACTTTACATGGCTACCAGGTACATTACACAAGGTCACATGCATTGTTTATAGTCATGGGGAGATTAAGTGATTTGCCCAGAATCACAATATGTTGAGCCAACACCGAGACTCGAACCTGGTTCCCGAGTTTCATAGTCGCCAGCTCTGTCCATAACACCACTTCCCGTGTAGAGGGATAGAGGCAGAAGCCACATGAAAGCTCAGCTCATAATGGGATTGAGGTTTCAACAGGACCTGGAGCTCAGCCAGGGCCAGGCTTCAGGTTCTAGCCTAGCTTACGCTTTCATTGGCTTACCCACCTATTATGCTTAAGTGCAGGTTTGTGTTTATGGTATGGGTATAATGATCAGTATTGTGCCTTCCAAGACATCCCAGTTGTTCATCCTTCTAAGAGTAATAAAATGGATTTCACTGATTCAACTCGAATATCACAGTGCTGTATGCGGCAAGAAAAAACAAATTATGCGGCGTAATACAGCACATTTTATGATCATATTACGCCATTATTTTGACATTTTTACACTGTTTGGCCATAGGTTCCACTTATTGAGTACCAGTTTAACACCCTAACATACACATAAGCTACAGAAATGTGACCAGTAAACACCTGCAAAGGGCCTCCCACTGCACGGCAACAAGTGCTGCGGCATTTTTGGTGACTTCAGAACCGTTTGAGCTAAATCTGCTGATTATGCAGCAGGTGATAGATTATGTGGCACGTGTGGCAGACCCATTATTATGCAAAAAATGCAGCGGTGGCACAATCACATAATTCCAGGGGCCCTGTCCATAGATCACAAAAACACCTCTTTCATAAACCCAACAATACCTAGTCCCTTCTAGCACGTCTACTCATCTCTTCGAACCCTTTCCTGATCCCAAAAGCCCTTGCAAACTTTATCATCTTATTTTATTTGCTTTATAACAAAGAAACACAAGCTAATGCAAGGAACTGTTTCTCTAAATGCAGAAGCCTAAAGCTTGGTTTCCAGAAGGAGTGATCTATTCACAGTAAAGTGCTTGAACACCTCATCAGGGATGGTAATCGTTATTTAAATGCCCTTACAATACAAAACGATCAGTACAAATATTTCTTTAGGTCGCAAATATAGCCCGATTCTGCGAATCGGGCCGTTTGAGACCACAAAAAACATTTTGTAGTGTACAAATGCCAAATTGTGATTCAGGAACTTGTTACTGAATCGCAATTTGGTTATGCGACTTAGTTTTTGGAAGGGGTGTGTTTATGGCGACCTTCTAAATACTGAATCGCAGTGGCATGTGTTGATTACCAAATTCCGGCTGCAAAATAATAATCACCTATTCGAAGAAATGGGAAGCGGTCTCCAAGATACTCCTTCCCCTTTGAGAATGTAAATATCAATATTTCTTAAGAGCAGGCAGTGGTCGGAGTTGAGGTTTTCTTGTCTTTTAATTGTATCCCATTTCCTTCATGGAAAATGGACTGCATTTAAAAAATAAAAAATAAAAAGATTGCTTTATTTAAAAGCAATCACAGACATGGTGGTCTGCTGACCCAAGGAGGCCACCATCACTGTCATGGCTATCATACATAATGGGTCGCAAACTGTGAACTAAGTAATAAATGTTCATGAAGTAGGACAACTTGCGACCCACTAGGAATCACTATTTAATTGTACAAAATGTTCATACATTAGGAATTGTGATTTCCAAATTGGGATTCAGTAAGACCTGCAATTCTGAAATCACAATTCCTAATGTTTATATATCTGACCCTAATACTTCTTTTATCAAAAACTTTGTTTGTGTCAGTGAAAGTGTTACAATGGGTACAGGCTACAGTATAAAAATAAAAGAAAAAAGGTTTAAAATATTGAAACAAATCAGCTGATCTGCTTTTCTAATACAAAAAAATAGAAGTATGCAAACCATATATTTTCCTAAACAACGCATGAAATCATGTCACTAGCTGTGAGTATTGGTGAATTGCTTAAGAGTTTTCCATGGACCTGGCGCCGGGAAACCCACTGCGGGTAGCTGTGCGCAATACAAGTTCAATAAAATAAATAAATGGACCTATAATGAGTCTATCCAAAAGCATTATCCGTGATTTATTATTGCCTTATTGCACCACCAGGAGCAGGCATCAAAGTGCGCCATATCACTGTGGTGAGCAGCGGCGGCCGTCGCATGTAAGAGCAGTGGGGTGGCGTGAGAGGGGGCAAGAAGGGGGTGGGAAGGCAACAGACAACTGAATAGGTCAAATGAAATAAATAAATAAAACCTATTCCATCTGTCGACTTCCCCACTCCCCACCGCTCTTACCTGCACCGGCTGGGACTGGTGGTGAGCTTGAAATAAGGTCATATTGAGGAGTGCACAGCCTAAAAAAAGGTTGTCTGTTGAACAGATTATCTTTGCACTAGTCCTGTCTCTTATTGGAAAGTTTTGCTGAAGCTGGGAGATAAAGGGGTTAAATAGTTATCCTCAGTCAAAACGTAATTGACATGTTATGTTTGTAAGTGACACAGCCAAAAGAACCAGCAATGTAACAACTACAGAGAATGATCTTTAGTCCAGAAAGCTATGCCACACAAATGTAACTGCAACAAATGGTGCAGTGTCAAGACTATTTGCATATGGCAGGGTCCCAACTGGAATGGCATGATGATCAAAACAACGATTGATTTAGGCCCAGATCTCTGTACTGGGGTGAATGTATGACATTGTTCCGCATTCTGTCCATCAAGTGTTCTTTTTGCATTTGTCACCCCGAGTGGGACGGGTATGCCCAGATGTGGGTCCCGTGCTCTCCATGCCACTGGAGTCCAGCTATCCTGGCTGAAGAGGGGTGAAATCCCGAAATCGGTCATAGGATGCTTGTTTCCAGTCCAGGGAGGACCTGGCCTGGCAGTTCGGCTGGACTGTTCCCAATGGGCGCAGGGTCAAGACTGATTTGCATATGGCTGGGTCCAAACTAGAATGGCATGGTGAGCAAAAAAACGATGGATTTAGGTCCATATCACTGTATTGGGTGTATGTATGACACTGTTCTGCATTCTGTCCATCAATTGCTCTTTTTGCCTATGCCACACAAGTGTGATGCCAAGATTGGAAGAATAGTTATGTTGGAAATGCGCACTGGCTGTGAAGGATTTCATCCTACCAAGGTTCAAGCTAGGAAGCCAATGAAAGAAGAAATGAAAGTGCTACTGGTGTTGCTGTGGCAAACTCTTACATGTGTAGTAAGCAGGGTGCACGTGTGTTTTGGAGCCCCTGAGGTGATGAAGATGCAGCTTCAGCTGCATTCACACATCCATGAAGCTAAGAGTGCAACTGCACTACGATTACGCTGTAGGAAAAATGCAGCTGCGAGTTTGCTGATTGGGTCCAGAGACGACATAGTGGTATCATGTCGAACTGATTTGTCCTGGAAATCTCCAAGTACTTTCTTTACTAAACTTGGCCAATGTGGAGCAGAAGCCCACCTGCCCGGATCCATACTAGGTTTCTCAGAAAAGCTCAAATGAGTTGTCTCCTACTTGAGCTGTCACAAAGCACAAACATCAGTTCCCGGAACTCGTCTCACGTTTCTTTGTTCTTCCAGCACACACCACCACTAGCGATAAGTGCTGAATACCTTTTGATGTTGTAATATACCATAATTGTCTTTAGAACTCTTATTTATTAAAATCCATTCTCAATATCCTTGAACTCTGAGGGTAAATAATTATTTTATGACATCATTCCCATGTGATTTAGAAAAGCCAGCTTTATGATTAAAAAAACTTTTATCTGTCATTGTCGCCTGTTCTGATTAATTAGGATATCACAGCAACCTTAGATGTACTGCTCACGCAAGGCTAGGGCTGTAAACAATAGCCCTGCCCTGTGGTAACCGCTGAGCCTGGCATCGCTGGATTTGACAATCCAGACTTGGGCAATACCCTTGAATGGCAAGACCAGGTGTCTTGCATTTGCAGCTTTCTGCACTTGATAACATTTGGTGACGTTCAGTCTGCACTTTATCTGCAGAAGACATTTTGTATATCATGTTCTGAGCACATAAAAGCATCTGAATGGTTGAAATTAAAGAAAAGAGATAGACAAGGTCAGAGGAAGAAATCCTTTCAAGATCCTTCCCAGATATGGAGCTAAAGGATTCAAAAAGAGAAAAGTAAAAAATAGATGAGAGCTACACAGAGTGAGGAAGCCAAAGAAGGAAAGCGATTGAACAGATTGCTGACGGGTGAAAAAGGAGGATAAACAGAGAAAGACAACAAAAGGTTGACTTAAAAGAGCAGAAGCGAGAATGAACAGAGAGGGGAAAAAAAGAAAAAAGGAGATAAGAAAAAGAAAGAGAAATCATCCAGTGCCAGGAAACGGTGATACAGAAAAAAGACCTGGGGCATTTTACCAAGGGGAACGATAGGCAATTTTCGCTGATTTAGCGGCCGTTTTCGGCCGCTCAGCGGCGATAATTCTATCGCCCTATTAGCAAGCTGTCGCTAACTGATGTTAGCGACAGCTTTTAGGTGATAGCGAGCGATTTGGGGTCCGCTTTGCATGTCAGCGATGTTTATCGCTAATGACATGCAAAGTGGGCGTACCCAACCAGTTAGCGACTGAAAGCAGTCGCTAACGTCGCTATCGCCTATTAGCAAGGCAGGCATAGCGTTGGAAATATTCGCGCTAAGCGCGAATATCTCCAAATACTAACACCTCCCCAGACAAGTTCTTAGCCATGTTATCCAATGGGAGGTGTATAACAGGGCTAAGCGCATTTTGTCGCTAATGGGTGAATATCGCTGTATTCTGAGCAATATTCACGCATTTCGCCGCTATCGCTGCATATTTTAGCACAATGGAGAAAAACGTTGCTAATAGCATGTTTTCTCCGCTAACATATCCAGCGTTAGGCAGCAATAAAAAAATTGTCGCTAAGCCTATTTAGCGATAAATATCGCTACTTGTTGGTAATATGTCCCCAGGTTTAGAATTGACCTTGTGTTGAGTCATAAAGAAGGGCATTTCTTGAAATTGCAAATGCCACAAGGAGGTATCTGTTGTTTTGCAGCACTTGTTTCTTGCTCAGAGGAGGCAGTGCTCTGCCTGGGAAATTCGGATGGGGTTGGGACTAGACTTGCTGGGCCTATCTATTGTGACCACTTCTTCTGCAACACAATAGAATTTAATAGGTCTCCAATTCACTCTTTTCCTGAGTCTAATTTTTCGTGTTTGTCTAGAACCTTTTTCAATTCCATTACGGATTTAGCCCCATCGCTCTTGCTACAGACACACATTATATAATCTGTAAACTTTCTAAAGACTGAAGCTGATGAGTTGTAGCAGTGCTGCAAAAAAGGTTCATAAAGTGGATTACTATTAAATATGCTACAGCTACCAGCATGTGTGCGTTATGTTGCAAGTTGTGGTATTTGTTCTGTATTGTGCTGGCACTTTGGATAATCAAACTCCATGCTCAGTTTCGGTCATCATGAGTGTTTGTATAATTAGCATATTTCCAACTTTCCAAAATGGTGTCCTATTTTAACATTCTGTTTGTTATCGAGGCTGGAAATGAGGCACCCCCCCCCCCCCTGACTGCAACAGAATGAGCAGAACAATAACTACAGCATTGAGCATAACCAGTGCCATTTTTGTAAACCTTCCTTTAGTGGAGGGCACCCAAATAATTCTCTTAAGACTGATTAAGTTGAGACTGATGCAAATAAAAGAGTGTGTTATGTTTTATAGAATGCAACATTAGTTGATGTTTGTACCAGAAACTATAACCTGAAACTCTGCATTTTACCAAGTTTAATGGCTTAATATGTACTGAAACAAAGCAACATTTGTTATGAATCCTTCTACGATGTATTGAGGGAGAACTCTAAACCCACTGTTAGAGTTTTTAAATCTTGTTACACTAAGATCAACGTTGCAGCCCAGTGCACTGAAGAATGTCTTACTGGCCACGTATCCTTGAGACAAGCCACCCTATAGCATGTATTGTACCAGAAGAGTGAATATAGCCCTCAAGTAATTTGGATTCAGCCAGCGAAGAAAACATAAACTATAAAACAAGGGGCACAATGCATCCTAGGGGCCACATGCACAAAGAACTCAGTGTAAAATTTCCCATTGCTTTGCGACCCTTGACCCTTATCCAGGCATGTCGCTCCCTACGCCGCACAGCTCCACCAGCCGTGCCCATGTCCTGAGCCCAGTTGGTGCTGAGAGTTCGAAGCTCGCCTCTACCCGCAGGCTACCACCTGCACCTCATCCCTGGTGGCCAGTAGTAGGCCCCAGGTTTGCTTACTTGCTTTTGCCTGTTTTGCTGCTGTTGCCTGTTTTGTAATTGTTCATTTGCGCTGGGTTTTTTCTCCTCCTTTCATTTCCCCCTGCTTTGTTGTGCCTGTTTTTGCCTTCTCCTGCCGGAACTGCAGCTTCACCAGCAGCAGACCTGCAAAACCACTAACCAGGACAGCACGCAACCACCTCAGATGCATACTCCTGAACACCCGCTCCGCATGCAAACATGCTGTCAAACTCTGGGACTTGCTCAACACGTCATCTCCGTACGTCGCCTTCCTGACAGAGACCTGGATGAACGACTCCTTGGCACCCAACATCACCATAGCCATCAACCACAGAGACCGCACCGATGGAGTAGGAGGTGGAATCGCCATCATTCACAAATCCACCCTCAAGGTCTCAACCAACTCCGGCAACGCCCTCAACACCGCCGAACAACTGCACTTTCAGATCTGCACGGATCTCAACACCACCCTCAGAGGAACTCTGATCTACAGGCCCCCCAGACCACAGTTCAGCGACTCCATCGCCGACTTTGTCAGCACGCACGCCCTTGCGTCCACGGACTACATCCTCCTCGGGGACCAGAACTACCACCTCGAGAACAACAACAACACCAACTCCACCACCATGCTCGACAACCTTGCCAACCTCAGACTCAAACAACTCATCACGACTCCCACCCACTCTGCTGGACACACGCTTGATCCCATCTTCTCCGCAAGCTCCCACACCAGCCACACCATCGAACTCCAATGGACCGATCATCGCTGTTTCCACTTCACCTTCAAGAAACCTACCATGCACCACCGCATCCAACAGACCCCCCACCACTGCTGGAGCAAAATCACCAAATACCAGCTACACACCACCCTCGCCCAAAGCCCACCCACAGACCCCACCGACCTGCCGCTGCCGCCAGCAACCTCAGACGCTGGATCAACGACTGCACCAAAACCCTCGCCCGGATCAAGAATCCCACCAACAGTCACACCAACAAGACTGCCATCTGGTTCACCGCAGACCTCCAGACCTCCAAGCAAAACTGCAGAAAGCTGGAGAAGAATTGGCGCCACGAACAGACACCAGAGAACCAAGCAGCCCACAGGAACGTCATGCGCCAACATAACCACCTCATCAGATCCACCAAAAAGACCTCCTTCAAGGACCGACTCGACAACAATGCACACAACAGCAAAGAGCTCTTCAACATTGTGAAGGAACTCTCCAACCCCAGCTCCAGCACCAACGACATCCCACCTTCGCAAGACCTGTGCAACTCCCTGGCCTCCTTCTTCCACCACAAGATCGCAGACATCCACGACAGCTTCGACAACCAGTCTTCCACGGCAGCCAACAACACCTCACACAAGACGCCCACCACCCACGGCGACCCCCTACTCACCTGGACCAACATCAATGATGACGACACCATCAAAACCATGAGCACCATCCACTCCAGCTCCCCATCAGACCCGTACCCTCACCACATCTTAAACAAAGCCAGAGCCACCATCGCACCCCACCTCCGCGAAGTCATGAACATCTCTTTCGAGACCACGACCTTCACGGAGAGCTGGAAGCAAGCCGAGTTCAATGCCCTGCTCACAAATCCCAAAGCAGACCCCAAGGACCTCAAGAACTTCAGGTCCATCTCCTTGCTCCCATTCCCGGCGAAGGTCATTGAGAAAACTGTTAACAAACAGCTGACCCGCTACCTCGAGGAGAACAACATCCTGGACCCGTCCCAGTCCAGGTTCCGCAGCAACTACAGCACTGAAACTGCCTTCATTGACGCCACCGATGACATCAGGGCCCTGCTGGACAACGGCGAGATCGCGGCCCTCATCCTCCTGGACCTATCAGCCGTGGAGGTCAGGACGGAGGTCATCATCTTCGGTTCCCCCCACCCTCTGCCTGGGACAACTCCTGGTGGCCGACCGCCCTGGGAGCAGCACCAATACCCACCGACCTTGCACGCAACCTGGGATTCCTCCTCCTGTTTCAACACCCTCCGCATGCTCCGAAAGATGTACAGGTGGATCTCCACCGACACTAGAAGAACGGTCACCCAGGCCCTCGTCAGCAGCAGACTGGACTACGGAAACGCCCTATTCGCAGGAGCCCCGGCCAAACTGCTGAAACGACTGCAACGCATACAGAACAACATCCCTCGACACAGCCACATCACACCCCACCTGAGAGACCTGCACTTGCTTCCCGTCAACAAGAGGATCACCTTCAAGCTCCTCACCCACGCACATAAAGCACTCCACAACACCGAACCAGCATACCTCAACAAACGACTAACCTTCTACACCCCATACCGCCAGCTCCGCTCTGCCGACCTCACCTTCGCCACCGTCTCCCGCATCTGGAGCGCAACCACTGGCAGCAGATCATTCTCCTACCTTGCCGCCAAGTCCTGGAACACCCTCCCCATCCTCCTACGGCAGACCGAAGACCTACTTACCTTCAGGAGGCTACTCAAGACCTGGCTGTTCGAGCAATAGCAGCAGCCCCTTCCCCCGCCCCCCCACCCCCAGCGCCTTGAGACCCTCACGGGTGAGTAGCGCACTTTACAAATGTCTTGATTGATTGATTGGTTGCTTTGCAACCAGCCTCCTCCTCTGCAATGCAATGCAGTGATTTCTCAATCTCTCACAGCTCAAATAGGCTGTTTGCGAAATATTGCAAACCACCTTCTTCATTCATAAAATGGGACAGTAATTGGCTTTTGACTCACTGTGAAAAATATGAATTTCTGGACGAAGGCTTATACAGAGACTGATGACCTCCCACCCAGTATTTGAATTCACGATCTGCCTGCATTGCAAACTTAGGGGCAGATTTACTCAAATCTCACGCAGCGCAGCTGGCAAAAAAGCTGTGCTGCATTGCGTAAGAAGAAGAGAGCAAAAGAGCGCCATATTTACAGATATATGCCACTCTCCTCCCCGCTCCTTAGCACCTGGGCTGAAATTAGCTGCTGTGCGCCATGCACACCCCTTTGCACTATAGCGCAATGGTGTCTGCGTGAGTCTAGCATAGGTTTTGTACTGTACTCTATACTACACTCAGACTAATTTTAACCCATTCCCACTTTGTATGTGCGCTGCACAGTGCAGCACACATACAAAGTTAGAAAAGGAAGGAGAAATCAAAGCCTTTCTCCTTCATAGCGCCTATTTAAACGGGGTACTATTCTGTCACGCTAAATCCTGTCAACTTTGTTGAGTAAATAGAGTTTAAGTGTCAGAAATCTTGGGTTTTTGCATGGAAACGCGCCCGCACCACCCATGGTGCACCTCCTTGGTGCTAAGAAATGCAGCACAGCCCTCTGCACTGCTTTGAGCTACTTTAGAGTGTTCTGGAGCACTAAACAAGCCTAGCACTGGAAAGTAAATTGGTAAAAATAGATTTAGCATCAGTCTGCAACACAATCACGGCATTAAATAGAGCCCTTAATGTGATGGCATGGCATCCCTGGGTCAGAATGCTTGCACGCGGTGAATGTGGGAAAGGGAGTGCGCTGACCCATGCAGGCCTCCACCCCAGCTGCAACCTCGTCCGTATTCATAACACACGTTCACCCATAGATATCTAGGCGCTGTATAACAGATGTTTACTGTTACCCAACTCAATGGACCTCAGTTTATTGATCTCAGCTGGATGAAAGGGTGAGTGGACCCCCCGGAATTGTACCCGTGACCAAGAGGTCAAACACAGGCCCTTACAGTGGCCACATTAGTCCACTGAGCCACCACAACCAGCTTCATGAGTTGGCCACATGCAGCTTTTACAAAGTGACCCATGGTGTTGTGAAGGCACTTAGCATTCCTCGCCCAGCGAATGGGGAGGCTGTTTGCAGTGCAATGCAAAGACTGCTCTGCGACCAGCCTCCCTCTGCATCTGCCTTGTGTTATTTAGAGCAGTAAAAGTGATTGGATTCAGAGATTCATCAACATGGTCACGCTTTAGTTTTCATTTAATTTTGTGTTATTATTAGGACTAATTAGTCAATTTAAAAAATTGGTTTTGAATCTGCAAATGGATTCCTGAACTAAAAAGTGGTAAACTATATGGTCTGGTGTGTGAGTGGTGTTTGCATGAGTGTTGTGCGAGGTATGGTTTGCAGTGCTGAGACACAAATTCCCCTGCCCTGAGCGCCCGACTGCATGAATATCTGGTATACTGACCTTCATTTTGCCTTGGTGCCACGCTAGTCTAAGTATGTGCACAGAGGCCCAGGGGTCACGTTCTGGGGTTTGGATTTCTAACTCCGATTACGAGTTTGGCGGATGGGATACCCATCACATATGTCACGTGAAGCATGTCCCATCCACCAGATTACAATTCCATTATATCCTATGGAACTTGCAATACGGCGAACGGGATATCCATCACAAACGCGTGAACGGGATATCCATCACAAACACGCGAACGGGATATCCATCACCAACACGCGAACGGGATATTCATCTCAAACACGCGAACGGGATATTCATCTCAAACACGTGAACGGGATATCCATCACAAACACGTGAACGGGATATCCATCACAATCACAAACACGCGAACGGGATATCCATCACAAACACGTGAACGGGATATACACGCGAACGGGATATCCATCACAAACACGTGAACGGGATATCCATCACAAACACGCGAACGGGATATCCATCACAATCAGAAACACGCGAACGGGATATCCATCACAATCACGCGAACGGGATATCCATCACAAACACGCGAACGGGATATCCATCACAAACACGCGAAAGGGATATCCATCACAAACACGCGAACGGGATATCCATCACAAACACGCGAACGGGATATCTATCACAAACACGCGAATAGGATATCCATCACAAACACGCGAGCGGGATATCCATCACAAACACGCGAACGGGATATCCATCACAAACAGGCGAACGGGATATCCATCACAAACACGCGAAAGGGATATCCATCACAAACACGTGAACGGGATATCCATCACAAACACGCGAACGGGATATCCGTCACGTTTGTGACAGAGTATCCCACCCGCCAGACTCGTAATCAGGCCTAGTTCAATGCACCAGCAGGAATTAGAAATCCAGGGGCATATTATCAAGGGGGTTTATCTCCGCTTTTTTGGCTTTAAAAGCCAAGAAAGCGGAGATAAAATTATCTCCCTATTACCTAGCTGTCGCTAACACCAGTTAGCGACAGCTAGTAGGAGATAGCGACCATCTTGGGCTCCACTTTGCATGTCAGTGATATTTATCGCTAATGACATGCAAAGTGGGCGTGCCAAGATGTTAGCGACTGGAAACAGTCGCTAACATTGCTATCTCCTATTACCAACTTTTGGAGATATTCGCGCTAAGCGCGAATATCTCCAAAAGCTAACACCTGCCCTGAGCAGTTCTTAGCCATGTTATCCAATGGGAGGTGGATAACATGGCTAAGAGCATTAGCTCGGTAATGCATGAATATCGCTGACTTTTCAGCGATATTCATGCATTGCGGCCGATTTTTATCGCATTTGCATTAAACCTTGGTAATCCCAAGGTTTATTTCATGTAAAAATCGCCGCAGCTCAGCAATAAATTTTTGTCTCTAACCAAACAATAGCGATAATTATCGCTATTGCTTGGTAATATGCCCCCCAGTTGTTCTGCGAGCCGTACACAACCCGCCAAGCAATACTGTGCGGATGATGTTTTCTAGTCACGATTAGTCCCTCTACGTGAGTTCAGGGTAACAGCAGAAATCTAAACCTTCGTTCGATAATGAATCACACACTAACAAACATGGAATAAAACTTTTGAATGTTTATTCCTAATACCAAAATCTAGTGCATAAAAATGGACAGTAAATACACAGAATGAATGTTGAAATAAATGTAGTAATGCATGAGATTACCAGCAAAAACAATATGAACATTTCTAACATGGCTAGCAAGTTCCGAGCATACTAACACCCTGCCGCTACCTCTCAGCACTATGCTAAGATCTGGCAGAAGATGCAAATAGCAAGCCTATGAATCGAGTTTGTTAAGATGGAGCACCCAGCTTACAATGTTTCAGTAAGAAATAAGTGGTCGCTACCCTCCATCACAGCCCTGCCCAGGAATGATAAACAGTGCCGGCTAAAGTGACCACTTCCCTGCGCCGCTTTCGGAACCCCAGAGCGACCCTCGACTGGGGCTGGTTTACAAAGCGGTGTGACTTCTGGTCTGTTGGTTCTGTCGCAAAGCCGCTGCAAACTATGGCCAAATACAGGGGTCTTCAGAGCACCTGATCAACGATTCTTATAATTATGGCGACATTAAAGTCCCAATAAGACATAATAAGTATGGAGACAAATGCATCATCTCAATTCATATGAACACATGTTAGTCTTCAAAGTAAACATCCATATTAACATGGCTGCGACCATAACATAAACAACTAAATTATGTCAGCTTAAATAGGAAGAAGCCATGATGCCAACACTTCTGTGCATGTATGAACCTCGCCCTATCTAATAGAAAGAGATAAAAAAAAGTTTGCAGGTACGCACAAAATAAAAAAGGAAGAGATTTAAACAGGCCCTATCACAGTGTTCATGAAATTCCCGGATTGATAATAGAGAACCTTGCATTTAAAAGACATTTATAATGTCATAAAACATGTGGAATACTCCTACTAATAGAATGAAATGCTTGTTTAATTAATTAATATAAATATGGCATCAAATGTTGTATAAACATTGCATTAAAATATTGAGTGAAATATTGCATAAGAATATTGCATACAAATGACAACACATACTATCATATGCTTGTTGATATATTGAAAACAACCAGATAAGGCATTGTGTTTATAACAAACGAGGTTGGGTGCAAAAAAAAAAATTAAAACAGAAAAAGAAAAAGGGAGTCCAAATTGTCTTTTTGGCACACTTTTCATCATTTCGTTTCAGAATAGCAGGCGCAGGCAGGTTTTCCCTTTGACACTGGAAACGTGGTTTAAACTTAGCTCACTTTTTCACAGTTGGCGAGGGGGTCACGTAGTCCCCATAATGTCCAGGGGTCCTAGGCTATCCATTTCAGGAGGAGGCCCCTGGGATAGTACATGTATGCTCCTTGTGTTATGTTTAACCTTTGGTTTAGCACCAGATGGAGATGGAGACGAGCCCCCCTCCTGGGGTGCTCTGTAGATCCACAGAAAGAAAGGTGGCATTCCTTGCATGTTGGCATCGATTGTCCTAGCATCACAACAGCTGTTCACTTGAACGTTGAAACAGCGACTTTCTCTTCATGTTGTGCATATTTCACAATCTGCATCTGCAATGCAGTGGGCCTGGTGCGATTTTAGTGGTTGTAGCCATTTTTTTCCATTGATAAAATCCTGTGAGGGCAGGTCCACCTAAACCTCCAGGACAGTTTCTTGCCAACAACGTATGCCCTGGTCCTACTCGAGGCTTCCAATGTGTGCAAGGAGGGAGTCTGGCACGCGCCTGTTTCCGTCCGCCATTGATGGCCATTCGTACCCAAGACAGAACACCAGGGCTGCTCGACGCTGCTTGCCAGTGGGATATTAGAAATTCATTCTGGAGATGGGACTGGTCTTATTTCTTTGTCAGGAGGAAGATTAGAACAATGATCAGAAGGACAGTTGAAAATCTGCCAAATAAATGAATGAAAAAATGAGGTTTAGTTCAAAAACAGTCTTATAAATAGTCATTAAACCATAAACAATATTCTTGATGAAAGGTATTGTATCAGTTGTGTGAAGGAATTAAAGGTGATGTGCACAAAGTCGGCAAAGTGGGTAGGAGACGGGATCTGCAGCAGTTTCTGAATTTCTGAAGTCAAAAGTTACTGCCGCTGACGTTAAGGAGCCCTCTTTCTGCATGAATATGGAAGCAGTTTATTTAACTCATCAAGACACTTACTATGTATGTCTATTCTGGATGAGGGACAGTTTCATACAGTCTTTTATTCATTTATTTATTTTATTTTGAAGTATGGCATTACTATACGTTTTTACATCGCAGATTTTACCACGCATTCCATTCCCACGTATTTACATTTGCTCACATTAAAAATACATTTACCACGCAATCCACTACCAAGCACACTTTTACCACGCATACATTTACTTCATTTTTTAAATAAAAATTAGCAATTTAAAAATGCAATGTTTGGACCCCAAAATTTGAAATGTGCTATGTGACTCTGAAACCAAAGACAGGATAGCGCCCCCCCTCCTCCCCCTAAGCACCAATCAGCTTGAAGAAGATATCCATCAATTGCAGGAATGAAAGATAAACTACAGGTATCCCAAAAGTATGCCCAGAAGGGCGACTCACACAGACTGCATCCCTGCACAGAGCTGTCCTCCCCACAATGCACTGTCCAGATGCCATTCCAACCAGGAAGCACAGCTCCAGCCACATTGGATCCAGCCAGACACTGCGGCGGTCTCTCCTCACCACACGCCGCGGGCTGCCCCACTCTGCCTTCGAGGAGTGCAGCAACGCCCCCCTCTGGCTGATGCTCCACATCCCGACAGATGAAATTTAAGGGCACGCAATTTCATTTATTAATTTCTCAAGAAGGGTCTTGCTGATGGTGTACGGGAGGCAAGGTCTGCCTCTCCCTAGTAATGACTTCAAGGTGAGGTAGGGACAGGGATGCGAGGTAGGGACAGGGATACTGCACACTTCTCACTTCTCCCTTACTTTTCGGAAGCCAAAGGGGAGCGACTTTGAACATAGACCCTTTAAAAACGTTACCAGAATCTGGGCCCAAATCTGGATGACCAGATAGCTGGGCGGCATTTGCCCTTCTCAGGACAGGTGAGCAGTTCCCAATC
>NW_028248420.1:0-50375 GCF_964263255.1 Lissotriton vulgaris | reverse complement strand
TATCCTTGACCTCTCCGCAGCCTTCGACACAGTCTGCCATAGCACCCTTCTACAGCGCCTCAGAAACATCGGAATACAAGGAAAAGCACTGGAATGGATCACCTCGTTCCTCACCGGAAGAACCCAGAGAGTCCGCCTCCCACCATTCATCTCAGAGGCCACTGAAGTCATCTGCGGCGTACCCCAAGGGTCCTCACTCAGTCCCACCCTTTTCAACGTATACATGAGCCCCCTCGCGGCCATCGCACGCCAACACAACCTCAACATCATCTCCTACGCGGATGACACTCAACTGATCCTATCACTCACCAATGACCCTAGCACCGCCAAAACTAACCTACACGAAGGAATGAAGGAAGTAGCCGAATGGATGAAACACAGCCGTCTGAAACTGAACTCAGATAAAACAGAAGTCCTTATCTTAGGTACCTCCCCCTCTGCCTGGGACGACTCTTGGTGGCCGGAAGCCCTTGGAAAAGCACCCATCCCGCCGGACCACGCACGGAACCTGGGCTTCATCCTGGATTCCTCACTTTCGATGAACAGACAAGTCAACGCCGTCTCTTCATCCTGCTTCAACACTCTTCGCATGCTCAAAAAAACATTTCGTTGGATCCCCACCGAAACTAGGAAAACGGTCACCCACGCTCTGGTCACGAGCCGACTGGACTACGGAAACACCCTCTACGCCGGTACTACCGCTAAACTCCAGAAAAAACTCCAACGAATCCAGAACGCTTCAGCCAGGCTCATATTAGACATCCCGCGTAAAGAACATATCTCTGGTCACCTGAAAAACCTCCACTGGCTCCCCGTCAATAAGAGGATCACTTTCCGGCTCCTAACCCACGCACACAAAGCACTCTACGAAATCGGACCCGAATGCCTCAACACACGACTGTCCTTCTACACCCCTTCCCGCCAGCTACGATCATCCAACCAAGCCCTTGCCACTGTACCTCGCATCAACAAATCCACCATTGGAGGTAGATCCTTCTCCTACCTGGCAGCTAAAACCTGGAACTCACTTCCCACTTACCTTCGCCTTACTCAGAACCACCTAGCATTCAGAAAGCAACTTAAAACGTGGATATTTGACAAGTAATTCCCCACCCCTCCTCAAGCGCCTTGAGACTTTCTGGGTATGTAGCGCGCTATATAAATTTTTTGACTTGACTTGACTTGACTTATCTAAGGCACACTAGCAGCATTACAGTGCCATGTGTGCGACTCCCAAAAGGATGTCAAGGTTCACTTGATTGATAGCTTGATACTTCATGCGTGTTTGTGAGCCTTCTATGCAGTTATACTGCTGCTGGCTCAGGCAGCTGGATGAACAAACTAAATAATCACAGCTGTGTGGATTGGCAACTCTTTTTCTGTAGAAGCATACAACATCTGCCCAATCAAAATATACTCACCTATCCACTAACATTTATGTAGTTCTCCTGAAAGCACTTTTTAGGTTGATCACATAAGATCTAGTAACAACTGCTCTGTCTAGCCTAACCCAAAACTCATTTGTCTTATTCCTTAACCATTTTCGAGTGGCAACATTTCTGTCACTAATTTGCCTCTGCAGTTTGTGTCTGCAGACTTCGATTCAGGAATGGGACCGGAGCTGGGAGGTTATAGGGGGAGGCTAAGCATGTTAAAAGCCATGCTAGTTTCAAAGCTACATGCCTATACTCTGCATTTTACAACAGTCTGTGTGTGTCGGCTGCTGTACTATGCACTGTTTTCAGTGAGACACATGATATAGTATTAGGGCCTCCTGATAAATGCATTTATTTTTTTATTTTTTTTAAAGAGTTTTATATAGTGCTGGCTAGACCGGGAGGTATCAGAGCGTTTTACATGAGAATCAACAATGTAACAGAAAAAGATCAATAACTTATACAATACATCAAAAAATAGGCAATACATTTGGAGAGGAGAGAAGGGAGAGAGAAAAGTAGTGGAGGGGCAGGGGATGTGAGAAAGGGAGGATAAGGGAAGAGATAACAAGGAGAGAAGAAAGGAAGTCTGTCTAAAGACCGACTGGGTAGGTGACGACCAAGGAGGGAATCCACGGCCCATCTCCCCTATAGCAAACTAGGAAGCTCCATCGGGCATCAGACAAAATAGTTCAGTCTCAAAACATTGAGATAGGAGAGAAGGAGAGACATAAATAGAGGGAGGATGCGGGAAGAGACGACAGGAGAGATGGAAGGAAGTCTGTCTGAAGACCGACTGGGTAGGTAACGTCCAAGGAGGGAATCTCCAAACTGTCTCCCCTATAGCTAAACCAGGTAGCTCCATCGGGCAGCGGACAAAATAGTTCGGTCTCAATACATTGAGAGAGGAAAGAAAAGAGACCCATAAATAGAGGGAGGGTGTGGTTAGAGATGACAGGAGAGATGAAAGGAAGTCTGTCTAAGGACCGACTGGGTAGGTGACATCCAAGGAGGGAATCCCTGAACTATCTCCCCAATAGCTAAACCAGGTAGCTCCATCGGGCATCAGACAAAATAGCTAGATCTCAATTAACGAGGGAAAAATTCACAGATAGATAGGGTGAGGAATAAGGGCCAGGACAGGTGAGGGCAAAGGTCAGTAGCAGGAAAGTGGAGAAGAGTAGAGTGGGGAGGGGAAAAGGGTAGGGGGAGGAGTGAGATAAGGTCAGGAGAGACGCAGGAGTGTTTGATGTGGCTCTCATTTTAGGCAGGTACAGGCAGTATATCAGGACCGATCACTGTGTGGGGTTACGGTTTCGGAAAGCGCCCAAAGGTGACTGCGGGCCACTATAAGAGTGTCAGGCTTCACATGCTAGCCGTAGCATTGCGGCTTATATTAATTTCACCCTGGCACCATTGGAAAGCAGAGCTGTTCTCGGGGAACCTCATGTGAGCCTCATCCCAGACGCCTCAAAGGGTAGAACAGCCATACGGGGAGCAAGGGCTGTTGTCCCCACCTTCGCTTTCACTGCATCTCACAGCTCAGAGCTGTAAAGGAAGAGCAGCCGCAGGAGTAGTGCCACATTCAAAGTATCATGTTCTATACAACAAAAATGCCAATGCTGCCTATCTCAATGCACTTTCTATTTTTTCTGTCTTACCTATGAAGAGAACATTAAGTAAGCAATCCTCTGTTTTTCGAATAAATCCTTCTTTTTATTTTATTTTACTTCATTTGAACTATTTTGGTGATTATTTCCAAAATTGTTAACCTTTCAAAGAAACATATATCTTACAATACATGAAAACTTTATATATATTAAAACATCCCCCTCATGTCAATCACACTAACTATCATTCCAGATCGCTGTCAAACACTCTCAAACATACTCTCAATCACACCGCTCTTATTTACAATCTCAAATGCAATACTTTTTTTTTTTTTTAAATCAAATTTTCACATAGCCATAGATTATACTGTAAACATAAATCAACATTCTACAAAATTAATTTTTGTTTAGTTCTTATGGCTGTACACAAAAAAAGCTCTACGCGTTTCGAACTCTTCTTAGTGTGGAGTTCTCATCAGGACCACATACTGTAAATGAAGAGAAGAGGAGACCTATGTTAAGTGTATAATTCTCACCATATAGGAAACTGCTAATTGGCTCAACAGCCACCTCCATGCATCTTACCTCTCTAATTGAAGGCAATTCAATTGTACAATCCAGCTAGACCGCGGCGCAGGACCAACTAAATGACATTAAACATAGAGCTCAGCAGAGCTGTACTTCCACATCAAAACGTGAACACATCACTTTAATAGAAAGAAACAACAACTCACGGTTTCCGTGTTGTATTTCATACACACTCTGCCCTGTGAGAAAACATAATATATGTTGTTGTAATGGCTCATATGAAACGTTCTGACAGTTTTCAATGAAGTGAGCGCTATCGCTTACCTAATGTGTTTCTTTCATTTGGCAGAAATGGGCTGATGGGATGATATTCGAGTGGCGCACCTAGAAGAGTATCAATATGGCATTGGTGTTTGGACAAATGTGACTGTCCAAGCATTGTATCTGTGTCAGGTTTTCACTAAATGTCACTGCCTCTATAATGGAGCATGTAACAACCGGTCACAGCGTGTAAAAGCGTTTAAAACTTCCACCATCTCGCTCCTGTCTAAAGTGCAGGGTCCTTCCTGCTGGGAATCGGGCATCCCCTGAATCTGACTAGTTCGGTTCTTTGCCCATAGAAGTTGAGGTAATTGGAATTTTTATGGTCAATTGTGTCCCCTAACGTAGACCCCAACGGCTCCATGTACGAGTTTCAAGTACATGTAATTTCCCTCCACAACAGAATCTGAAGACGCAAATACATTTGCGTCCAACGTTAACATGTCCTCTATCAGATCCCCCATAAATGGATTGATAATTCCGTTCCTAAGTATGCCGTGCCACCGTCTTTATGTGGTGCACTTTCACGTTTTCCTGGCTCTGCCGAGCTAGGCCCTGATTTCTGTCTTCAAGCCATTCCTGCATCTGCCTCTGAAAGCTGCAGCATGGAGATGCATCCCTGACCTCTGCCTTACTTCCTGCCAAGCGAGCGGTGCCCGGCTCGGCCTGGTCTGCCTGCCAAAAACAGTATTTTACCTTCAAGTTATCAGCGTAGCCAGCTCAGCTCAGCTCCTCGAAAACACATTCCTGTCTAGTGAAATACGAAAACATATCCCCGACTGCAGAGCAAGGGCCAAGCCTTCCTGTCCTCCCTCATGCCTAAGTAAATTCATTGCTCCCGTTACCATGGTAGGCCCCTGTCTCCGAGCATTTGCACCTAGACACGCATACATTCAGTATAGAATAGCCTCTGCCCGAAAGACCTTTTACTCCAGACTACACATCCTCCAAACACCAGATATCAGATATGTTTTAGGAACAGGTCGATCTGACATGCCAGACTTCTGTCTCTTCTACTAGTGTTAAAAGTCAGACTCCTAGCTTCCTCCAGATGTACGTCAATCACACGTCATATTAACTGCGCGCGCATCCAGGCCATAGGTTTCAGCTGATTCTGCAAGAATTCTCTAAGCATCCACCCACCTATGACACTTTTCTGTGACGTTTCTAGTTCACGCCTCTGTGCACACCCATATTCACGCCTTTTTGTTACGCACATGTGTTCTTATCATATACATTTCACTTGTCACGCCTACTGTATTCAATGCTATTGTGTCATTTTACTATATATGTCATGTACTGTGAATAAATCGTTGACATCTTTTCCTGCCATCATTGCATACCCG
The DNA here is from genome assembly GCF_964263255.1 of Lissotriton vulgaris. NCBI lineage: Eukaryota > Metazoa > Chordata > Amphibia > Caudata > Salamandridae > Lissotriton > Lissotriton vulgaris. The sequence goes on along the minus strand of NW_028248420.1, from coordinate 45,134 downwards.
AACCCTTGTATTGATGGAATAGATCTCCATTGACTCGAGTCATTTAGTCATTTATGATTAAAGCCCTTATGACTCAGACACCACGGACTCTGCCTCTCATTTGATTGAGCTATTCTTTTGTAACCTGCCTGAAATTATATGGCAAAAATAGTATACGGTAAAATATTTACCACATAATTTGGCGCCCGAACAGGGACCCCTCCCCCACCCCACGCGCCGGTGATGCGTCGCAGGCCTTGCCCCCTGCTACGGCCGTGACGGACCCCATGCGCATCTGCAGGATTTCCTGTATCTCCCTCAGGCCTACGGAGGTGACGGAGACTGCGGCCAACATCCAGACGAGGCGGTGAGGAGTGCGGAGGATCCCGACCAGAGCCCTGCCGAGAGAGCAGTGTCCGAGGTATCGAGAGGCCCACCTGTAGTGTCGAGGCGCATGCGTAGTGCGCGGCAGAAGCAGTGACGTCAGTCCAGTCCAGCCGAGTTTCCGAGGCCTTCCGTTCTGTGCTTCCCGGTGAGTACCGTTGCTGGGGACGCATCTAGACGGGTGCATTAATTTGTGTCCGGTCAAGACGGGTTTGGGTACACAAATCCGGTCTGCACTGTTTTAGCAGTGTATCTGTACTGTTTAGCAGTGCATCTAGTATATAATTATCCAGTTTTTGTTGTTCGTTTTCGAAATGTTTCAATGTGTTTTAATGTCGTGGTATGAGTGATTGTTCGCATTTTTCTTACTGTGTTTATTGTGTATAGTTACTAGATCGAGGTAGCGATGCCTTTCTTCTCGAAATTACGACAGATAGGAACTAGAAAAGGGATACTTGAGGAAGCTGTTCCCATCCCAACCAGGTATACTCCTGGACGTTTTATGTACCACAAGCACGGCTTGGATGCCATATTTCATCTGAACTCATGAAGCAGGTCTCTCTTCTATTGGGGTACCAGTGGAAGTTTCACTGTGTCCGGCATCCGGAGGCAGCAGGTCTCGTGGAGCGACACAATCAGACTCTGAAAACTCGCCTTGCCAAAGTGTGTAAAGAGAAGGGAGTGGATTGGATAGTAGCTTTGCCAGTTGCTCTTTTTTATATGAGAATGGTAGCCCATTCTAGGACAGGGCTATCCCCGTATGAGGTGGTCTTCGGTAGACCTCCTAATATGTGGGGGACGCCTCTGCCGCGAAAAATTACCGATGTTGATAGTACTATGTTGACAGATTACCTTGCTTCCTTGATGTCTGCACTACAATCATGTCGTTCACAGGTCGCGGCAGCCTTCCCAGACAACACCGAGGTGAAGCCACATGAACTGGTCCCGGGCGATGTTGTCGTCGTTGGGAACTTTGACAGATCGAGCCCTTTGGAGCCCCGCTGGAAGGAGCCGAAGATCGTTTTGTTAACAACCAGGACTGCCGTGAAACTGGAGGGGCGCAAGGGTTGGGTGCACTCCAGTCACGTTAAACGATTTCATGGACTTCCGCCAAAATCTGAATCCCAGAACTCCCACGTACCAGTGACTGATACCAAACTCCCCATTCTAGAGAAAACTCCCCAAGAGGAGTATCGCCAAAAGTTGAGGTCTAGTAAGTCAGACAGTTTAATTGTTTAAGTCCCCCTTGGGTGAAGCGGTTAGGCAGTTTCTGACAATGTTTAAGTTGGACCCAAATAGAGAGAGAGATAGACAGGAGACCAAGAAGCAAAAATATCGTAAAACTCTCCGGAGCAGATGTATCTGCACATTACTTATTATGCTTTTTCTGAGTCTTACGATTATTGTTTTGAGTTGGATGCTTTATATGTATTTTCCTCTTGCACCTTCTTTTTCTAAAAACACTGCAGAGCACACGTTTAGTGCTCTACCCCCACACGAATTGTCTTATCGGCTTGCGCTGCGCAACAACACATTTATTCATATGTTACATCATTCTCACCAGACCAACAATGCTACTAATTGTTGGATATGTGGCCGACTCCCTCCCTATCAGAACTACAAGGGAGCTCTGCCTCTCTTTCCTTACCCGTTTACACATAATGGTTCCTGTGGTGCCTGGTTTAGTTTAATATCTTCTATAGACACTGACTCTAAGGTTTCCCAAGGCAATTGGATATGGGGAAATCTGAACACAGTCATGAACAAAGCATGTTTCCCGAATGAAGAAGGTCTTCCACAAATGACAGGGACAGATCTAGAAAATGAAGTGTATGGATTAGGCAATTTCACACTTAACCTCATGATTCTAAATGTTCAATCAGAAACCAGTCCAGACTTGCCATCCATATCAGTTCTACCAGCAAAAGGTGTATTGTGTGTTAGAAAAAATGGTTCAGTACATCTAGGTCACAGTGACTGTACTACTGTGGTCGATTTCAGTGATCAAGGCAAGTCTACATTCAAAGCTTCTCGACATTCCTATTTTATATGTGGTCAGACAGCTTATGTCCGTTTACCTCCAGACTGGGATGGTACCTGTTTCATTGCATTCTTATTGCCACCAGTATTCCTAGCCCCATCCGACTATCACAGGAATTCCCGCCTTAATATTGTCAGACACAAGAGAGACCTCCCAATAGTTGATCAGACTGAAACTACATGGGAACAATATACAGATTTCAATAAAGGATTCTTTCCCTATCTAGGAACTGTCTCCAATAGTAAACTGATACGCAAATTAACCAGAATACTCGAAGCGGTAGTGAATGAGACTACCTCAGCTTTGGTCAACTTAACAGAGGAACAGTCTGCTATGAGACTTGTTGTTCTTCAGAACCGCCTTGTCCTTGACGTCATCCTGGCCGATAGGGGCGGGGCTTGTAGAGTCATTGGATCCAGTTGCTGCGTATTTATTCCAAATAATGCGCCATCAGTCTATAAAGCCATTACCCGACTTCACGAAATTGCTCATCTGATACACCAGAATCCAGGCTCCTGGACTTGGTCCGGTTGGCTCTGGAGTGTAGTATCGGCCTTGGGATGGAAGTTACTGTCATTCCTAGGAATCATATTGGCCATAGTATTCAGTTGTTGTCTATGTTTACAATGTGGGCCAGCGATTTGCGGCTTGTGCGCCACAGCATGTATCCCACGTTCAAGTGCACGTTCCCATTCCCGAAAAAAGAAAGAGGAACAGATGATGTTATATGAACAGATTGATAGTCTCATGAAAATCGACATATCATGAAGGGTCCGTAGGGGACAAGGAGGGAATGAGGTAATTGGAATTTTTATGGTCAATTGTGTCCCCTAACGTAGACCCCAACGGCTCCATGTACGAGTTTCAAGTACATGTAATTTCCCTCCACAACAGAATCTGAAGACGCAAATACATTTGCGTCTAACGTTAACATGTCCTCTATCAGATCCACCATAAATGGATTGATAATTCCGTTCCTAAGTATGCCGTGCCACCGTCTTTATGTGGTGCACTTTCACGTTTTCCTGGCTCTGCCGAGCTAGGCCCTGATTTCTGTCTTCAAGCCATTCCTGCATCTGCCTCTGAAAGCTGCAGCATGGAGATGCATCCCTGACCTCTGCCTTACTTCCTGCCAAGCGAGCGGTGCCCGGCTCGGCCTGGTCTGCCTGCCAAAAACAGTATTTTACCTTCAAGTTATCAGCGTAGCCAGCTCAGCTCAGCTCCTCGAAAACACATTCCTGTCTAGTGAAATACGAAAACATATCCCCGACTGCAGAGCAAGGGCCAAGCCTTCCTGTCCTCCCTCATGCCTAAGTAAATTCATTGCTCCCGTTACCATGGTAGGCCCCTGTCTCCGAGCATTTGCACCTAGACACGCATACATTCAGTATAGAATAGCCTCTGCCCGAAAGACCTTTTACTCCAGACTACACATCCTCCAAACACCAGATATCAGATATGTTTTAGGAACAGGTCGATCTGACATGCCAGACTTCTGTCTCTTCTACTAGTGTTAAAAGTCAGACTCCTAGCTTCCTCCAGATGTACGTCAATCACACGTCATATTAACTGCGCGCGCATCCAGGCCATAGGTTTCAGCTGATTCTGCAAGAATTCTCTAAGCATCCACCCACCTATGACACTTTTCTGTGACGTTTCTAGTTCACGCCTCTGTGCACACCCATCTTCACGCCTTTTTGTTACGCACATGTGTTCTTATCATATACATTTCACTTGTCACGCCTACTGTATTCAATGCTATTGTGTCATTTTACTATATATGTCATGTACTGTGAATAAATCGTTGACATCTTTTCCTGCCATCATTGCATACCCGAACCCTTGTATTGATGGAATAGATCTCCATTGACTCGAGTCATTTAGTCATTTATGATTAAAGCCCTTATGACTCAGACACCACGGACTCTGCCTCTCATTTGATTGAGCTATTCTTTTGTAACCTGACTGAAATTATATGGCAAAAATAGTATACGGTAAAATATTTACCACATAATCCCGCTCACCTTAGTTGCGTCTTAATAGCTGATGTGTCCGGCTCCTTCGGCTCAAAACCTAACCAGTCTCTATCTCGGAGTGTCCGGTGTCCTATTATATCCGGATCTCTAACTTCCGGAGCGCGCCATCTTATAACGTGCAAAGTATCACTTTGGTTTAGATAAGGGTAACTTTTATAATTCTTGTTGCTGTCAAAGACGAAAGGTTCTGTTGTACGATGTTAATTCCAGTGTACAAAACCCGTCCGGCGTTCTAATTCAATCTGTTCGCCATTTTGGATCGGTGTCAACAACTTCCAGGAAGCGCCACCTTTTAAGGTGCAATGTATGTCCATACTAGCAATGTATGGCTTAGATGTTGATGCGTGTGGCTTTGATGTTTGCATCAAGCTCTACAAGTTTAAAGTTCATCTGCTGCCCGCCATAGTGGGATCCATGTGTTATATTCCAGTGTTCTTCCCTAAATTCATGAATATTAAAAATTAAACCACTGCTAAGGTGGATGTATGATGCTCGAATCGCCACTCCTTATGATAATTTATACATTTCAGAAAGTTCATTCAGTCCTTCTGTCGCTGAATTAAATTTAACAATTATCATTGCTTCTTGTGTAGAGAGTTTCGCCTCCAGATCGCCTCCCCTCATATCCTGCTCAACTTTGGCGATCACTGTCCATCGCAGTTCATTTTCAGTGTGAATTTCCAGTTGCCAGCGATGCATCAAAGGTGCATTTGAAACCTTCCTTTTTATTCTTGATTTATGCTGTTGAATTCGTATTCTGATCTCTTGATTTGTTTTGCCGATATACAGCAAATTGCAAGGGCATTTAATCCCATAGATCACATAGCACGTTTTGCAATTAGTAAAGTCCTCGTGTTTCCACATTGAGACGTTTATGTATAGCGAAGACCATATTAAGAAACTCCTAGCGGCTCCACCCCTGTTCGCATCAGCTTCCCTAAGCGTGACAGCACAAAATCAAAATGAAACGGACAAATTGCTTAGACTAAAGAAAAACAAATCCGGACGGACTTGCATGGACATTTCCTGCTCCAACATCTACGGGCAGGAACAATACCTGGGGGTTTACAAATAAAAAACATACCTGTTATTTTTACTGAGGACCCAATTTATAAAAAGGGCTATTGGTTTATTGAAACAAAGTGCAGCAGAGACCTAATAGTCTTAACAATTGAAACAGCATAAAGACTATCTAAAGCCTAATTAGAGGAAATTGAGAGCCCAGTATCAAACATCTCAACAAACCAACAGATAACGGACGCTAAAACATAGTTAGAAAAAGTAGAAAAGGAAATTGGTGAATTCAAGGACTACACCATCAATCAAAAGACAAATCAATTTGAAAAGGATCAAAAAAACTTTAACTTGGAAAAAGTGTACCCTTATTTACAATCAGACTTCTACTCTCGGCCTGAATCATGCAAATACTTGCAGGACTACCAAGGGAGATAAACAAATAAATACATTACATTCTCGGACACTTCTCCATCTATAAGTAGTAGTGAGGGTGAGAACACTGATCCCCTGGGCCACAATAATAGAAGAGGTTCATTTCGACAAAACCAACAAGGGTCTACTTTTTTAGCGAGAGGCTAGACAAAAACCAGAAGAAAAGTAAGATACAATCAACCCTGGGAAATGTCGACCAGACGCCTAAACTACAAAAACTGACACCTTTAATAATATTTAATATTTCAAATAAAATCCTCACAAAGGAAGAGGAAAGCGTCCTTCAAAAAGGACTCTCATTCGTCCCCACTAAAAGAACGGATTTTGTCAAATTAAATACAGAAACAATTAAGTTTTGTAGAAAGATAAGACTTAAAACATATTTTTTCAGACAATCCACTGGACCCTGGTATAGAACCAACTGGCCTCCGGAACAAATCCATATTTTGTCCCCCAAACCGTAAAATACCTAAGGAAGTGATTACCTTCGAACGAACAATTTTGTCCGCAATCTCAGAAATGGAAAGGAACAAGAAATGGATTAAACATAATATCACAATATCTGAATCTATGGCATTGACTACCCTAAAAAAAGACACATCAGTGATTATAAAGCAAGCTGATAAAGGGGGATCAATTGTGGTCTGGGATCGCACATTATATATTACTGAAGTTAAAAAACAATTGAGCAATGTCAACTGCTACCGGAAGATCAGTAAAGACCCTACACTTAAATTGAAAAATGAATTGCAAGCAATCATAGATGAAGCATTCCAACAGGGCTTCCTTGGGAAAAAGAATCAGAATACTTAAAGATCAAACATCCGAGAATTCCTTTATTCTACGTTCTGCCCAAAGTTCAGAAAAACGAAGAAAAAAAAACCTGGACGTCCCATCGTATCAGGATGCGATTCTTTAATGGAACCAATAGCCAAATTTGTGGATTTCTTCTTAAAGCCATTTTTGCCCAGTGTGAAATCGTACATCAGGGATACGATGGATTTTATTAATAAATGGATTGACATTGAATTTGACAGAAGCAACCACTGGATGGTAACAATGGATATAACATCCTTGTATACCCAAATACCGCAAGATTAGGGTATATATGTATTAAGAACAATATTGGAGACAAGAGAGAGACCACAAAAGGTACCAACTGAGTTCATCATTCTACTAGCAGAGTTCGCACTGAAACGGAATTATTTTAATTTCGATGGAGATTTGTATTTCCAGGTGGGCAGAGTAGTGATGGGATGCCCATTTGCCCCCGAATTGGCAGTTTTGTTCATGTCAAATTATGAAGAAAAATGTAACTACCAGAACAATCCCTATGGTGAATGGATTAAAAATTCGAATCATTACATAGACAATGTCTTTTTTGTATGGATGGGCCCTGAAAAGGAATTTTAAAATTTCCATATGTGGTTGAATAATAAAACTCATGAAATTAAGTTCAGCCTTAATCACTCCAGAAATAAAATGCCCTTCCTAGATGTTGAGATGTATCCATCTGATGAAGGAGGGTTGATAACAACCCTTTTCAAAAAAGAAACAAATCTGAATAGATCACTGCATTTTTCCAGCAATCACCCTCGGAGCCTGAAAGAGAGCCTCCCTTACGGGCAATACTTACGGATCTGTAGGAATTGTCAACAGAAAGAAGAATATATGAAACATTCTGACAAATTAACTGCGAATTTGATCGAACGTGGATATCTAAAGAAGTTACTAAGACGGTCGATGAAAAGAGCGTGGTGGACACCACGCTAGTTTCTATTGGAGAAAAAAGCTAAACAAAAGCTGGACAGAATGGTACTGGTTACAACATATTGCCCCAACTCGAATATGCTGAAGAAGGTAGTCAAGAGTAATTGGCACTTGATTAAAAATCTAAGTGAAGAACTAAATAAACCACCTCTATTCGCTTTCCGGAAAGAGGCCAGTATAGCGAACAGACTTGTCAGGGCAGCATTACCTTTGAAAGAACAACCCACCTTTCGAACTATGATTGGGTTACCACCAATTCAAGGCAATCATAAATGTGGTGGGTGCAATTGTTGTGCCAGTACAGAAGAAGGCGCCATCTTTAGGTATAAGGAAACAACGTAGAAACACTAGGCCTTTACTAATTGCAAAACGCGCTATGTGATCTATGGGATTAAATGCCGGTGCAATTTCCTGTATATTGGCAAAACAAATCAAGAAATCAGAATACGAATTCAACAGCATAAATCAAGAATAAAAAGGAAGGTTCCAAATGCACCTTTGGTGCATCACTGGCAACTGAAAAATCACACTGAAAATGAATTGCGATGGACAGTGATCGCCAAAGTTGAGCAGGATATGAGTGGAGGTGATCTGGAGGCGAAACTCTCTAGACAAGAAGCAATGATGATTGTTAAATTTAATTCAGCGTCAGGACTGAATGAACTTTCTGAAATGTATAAATTATCATAAGGAGTGGCGATTCGAGCATCATACATCTACCTTAGCAGTGGTTTAATATTTAATATTCATGAATTTAGGGAGGAACACTGTGATCCCACTATGGCGGGCAGCAGAGGAACTTTAAACTTATAGAGCTTGATACAAACATCAAAGCCACACTCATCAACATCTAAGCGAGACATTGCTAGTATGGACATACATTGCACATTAAAAGATGGCGCTTCCTGGAAGTTGTTGACACCGATCCAAAATGGCGGACAGTATGAATTAGAACGCCGGCCGAGTTTTGTACACTGGAATTATCATCGTACAACAGAACCTTTCGTCTTAGACAGCAACAAGAATTATAAAAGTTACCCTTATCTAAACCAAAGTGACACTTTGCACGTTAAAAGATGGCACTCCCCGGAAGTTAGAGATCCGGATATAATAGGACACCGGATACTCCGAGATAGAGACTGGCTACGTTTTGAGCCGATGGAGCTGAACACAAAAACTATTAAGACACAACTAAGGTGAGCGGGACTTCTATGGGCAAAGAACCGAACTAGTCAGATTCAGGGGATGCCCGATTCTGAGCAGTAAGGACCCTGCACATTAGACAGGAGGGAGATGCTGGAAGTTATAAACGCTTTTACACGCTGTGACCGGTTGTTACATGCTCCATTATAGAGGCTGTTATATTTAGTGAAACTCCGACACAGATACAATGAGTGGACAGTCGCGTTTGTCCAAACACCAATGCCATATTTATACTCTTCCAGGTGCGCCACTCGAATATCATCCCACCAGCCCATTTCTGCCAAATGAAAGAAACACATTAGGTAAGCGATAACGCTCACTTCATTGAAAACTGTCAGAACGTTTCATATGAGCCATTACAACAACATATATTATGTTTTCTCCCAGGACAGAGTGTGTATGAAATACAACACGGAAACTGTCAGTTGTTGTTTCTTTCTATTAAAGTGATGTGTTCACGTTTTGATGTGGAAGTACAGCTCTGCTGAGCTCTATGTTTAATGTCATTTAGGTGGTCCTGCGCCGCGGTCTAGATGAATTGTACCATTGAATTGCCTTCAATTAGAGAGGTAAGATGCATGGAGATGGCTGTTGAGCCAATTAGCAGTTTCCTATATGGTGAGAATTATACACTTAACATAGGTCTCCTCTTCTCTTCATTTACAGTATGTGGTCCTGATTAGAACTCCACACTAAGAAGAGTTCGAAATGCGTAGAGCTTTTTTTGTGTACAGCCATGAGAACTAAACAAAAATTAATTTTGTAGAATGTAGATTTATGTTTACAGTATAATATATGGCTATGTGAAAATTTGATTTTTTCTAAAAAATTATTACATTTGAGATTGTAAATAAGAGCGGTGTGATTGAGAGTATGTTTGAGAGTGTTTGACAGAGATTGACATGAGGGGGATGTTTTAATATATATAAAGTTTTCATGTATTGTAAGACATATGTTTCTTTGAAATGTTAACAATTTTGGAAATAATCACCAAAATAGTTCAAATGAAGTAAAATAAAATAAAAAGAAGGATTTATTCGAAAAACAGAGGATTGCTTACTTAATGTTCTTCATAGGTAAGACAGAAAAAAAAGAAAGTGCATTGAGATTGGCAGCATTGGCATTTTTGTTGTATAGAACATAAGGCAGTAGTTTGGCCTTGCTGCTTGGGAGCTCTGCCCGGTGGTGTTTAATAGTATCTATAGCAGGCAGTTGCCTGTGTGGTAGCCTTTAGCGAAGACTTTTTGGCTATTTAGTTGTGACAATTGAAGTTCTCGTAAGTACGAGTAGTAGGAACTTTGTCCTGTGTCAGTTGCGTCGGTTGAAACATTTGTTTTTGAGAAACTGTGAGTGAGTGGTTGGTTTTTTGAGTGTGTATGAGAATAATATGTCAAAAAATGAGACGTTTATGTATAGCAAAGACGATATTAAGAAACTGCTAGTGGTTCCACCCCTGTTTGCATCAGCTTCCCTAAGCGTGACAGCACAAAATCAAAATGAAACGGACAAATTGCTTAGACTAAAGAAAAAACAAATCCGGACCGACTTGCACGGACATTTCCTGCTCCAACATCTACGGGCAGGAACAATACCTGGGGGTTTACAAATAAAAAACATACCCGTTATTTTTACTGAGGACCCAATTTACAAAAAGGGCTATAGTTTTATTGAAACTAAGTGCAGCAGAGACCTAATGGTCTTAACAATTGAAACAGCGCAAAGACTATCTAAAGCCCAATTGGAGGAAATTGAGAGCTTTGTATCAAACATCTCATGAAACCAACAGATAATGAACGCTAAAACATTGTTAGAAAAGGTAAAAAAGGAAATTGGTGAATTCAAGGACTACACCATTAATCAAAAGAAAAATCAATTTGAAAAGGATCAAACAAACTTTAACTTGGAAAAAGTGTACCCTTATTTACAATCAGACTTCTATTCTCGCCCCGAATCACGCAAATACTTGCAGGACTACCAAGGGAGATCAACAAATAAATACATTACATTCTCGGACACTTCTTCATCTGGAAGTAGTAGTGAGGGTGAGAACACTGATCCCCGGGGCCACAATAATAGAAGAGGTTCATTTCGACAAAACCAAAAAGGGTCTACTTTTTTAGCGAGAGGCCAGACAAAAACCAGAAGAAAAGTAAGATACAATCAACCCTGGGAAATGTCGACCAGACGCCAAAGCTACAACAACTGACACCTTCACTAATATTTAATATTTCAAATAAAATCCTCACAAAGGAAGAAGAAAGCGTCCGTTAAAAAAGGACTCTCATTCGTCCCCACTAAAAGAACATATTTTGTCAAATTAAAAACAGAAACAATTGAGTTTTGTAGAAAGATAAGACGTAAAACATTTTTTCAGACAATCCAGTGGTTCCTGGTATAGAAACAACTGGCCTCCGGAACAAATCTACATTTTGTCCCCCAAACCATAAAATACCTAAGGAAGTGATTACCTTCGAACAAACAATTTTGTCCACAATCTCAGAAATGGAAAGGAACAAGAAATGGATTAAACATAATATCACAAAATCTGAATCTATGGCATTGACTACCCTAAAAAAAGACACATCAGTGATTATAAAGCAAGCTGATAAAGGGGGATCAATTGTGGTCTGGGATCGCACATTATATATTACTGAAGTTAAAAAACAATTGAGCAATGTCAACTGATACTGGAAGATCAGTAAAGACCCCACATTTGAATTGAAAAATGAATTGCATGCAATCATAGATGAAGCATTCCAACAGGGCTTCCTTGGCAAAAAAGAATCAGAATACTTAAAGATCAAACATCCGAGAATTCCTTTATTCTACGTTCTGCCCAAAGTTCACAAAAACGAAAAAAAAAACCTGGACGTCCCATCGTATTAGGATTCGAATCTTTAATGGAACCAATTGCCAAATTTGTGGATTTCTTCTTAAAGCCATTTTTGCCCAGTGTGAAATCGTACATCAGGGATACGATGGATTTTATTAATAAATTGATTGACATTTAATTTGACAGAAACAACCACTGGATGGTAGCAATGGATATAACATCCTTGTATACCCAAATACCGCAAGATGAGGGAATGTATGTATTAAGAACAATATTGGAGACAAGAGAGAGACCACAAAAGTTACCAACTGAGTTCATCATTCAACTAGCAGAGTTCGCACTGAAACGGAAATATTTTAATTTCGATGGAGAATTTTATTTCCAGGTAGGCGGAGTAGCAATGAGATGCCCATTTGCCCCCGAATTGCAGTTTTGTTCATGTCAAATTATGAAGAAAAATGTATCTACCAGAACAATCCCTATGGTGCATGGATTAAAAATTGGAATCGTTACATAGACAATGTCTTTTTTGTATGTACGGGCCCTGAAGAGGAACTTAAAAATTTCCATATGTGGTTGAATAATAGAACGCATGAAATTAAATTCAGCCTTAATCACTCCAGAAATAAAATGCCCTTCCTATATGTTGAGATCTATCCATCTGATGAAGGAGGGTTGATAATAACCCTTTTCAAAAAAGAAACAGATCGGAATAGATTGCTGCATTTTTCCAGCAATCAGCCTGAAAGAGAACCTCCCTTACGGGCAATACTTATGGATCTGTAGGAATTGTCAACAGAAAGAAGAATATATGAAACATTCTGACAAATTGACTGCGAATTCGATCGAACGTGGATATCCAAAGAAGTTACTAAGACGGTCTATGAAAAGAGCGTGGTGGACACCACGCGAGTGCCTATTGGAGATAAAAACTAAACAAAAGCTGGAAAGAATGGTACTGGTTACAACATACTGCCCCAACTCGAATATGCTGAAGAAGGTAGTCAAGAGTAATTGGCACTTGATAAAAAATGTAAGTGAAGAACTAAATAAACCACCTCTATTTGCTTTCCGGAAAGAGGCCAGTATAGCGAACAGACTTGTCAGGGCATTAACTTTGAAAGAACAACCCACCTTACAAACTATGATTGGGTTACCACCAATTCAAGGCCATCATTTCATTTATTTTTTTAAATATATTTTTATTGCAGGAATCAGTTATAGTTATACATTGGTCAGCAATAAGACAATCGGTGATGGTAACACCGACAGTGTAGTAGCACTGTTACACGGCCATTCAGCCCATAACCCGGGGGGTGGGCGGCAATTTGTGCTTAAGTGACGCTTGTGGGTCCTGCGGACTTCCAATTATGACCAGTCATAAAGTAAAGTTTTACTTCTGCTTTTCTAAAAGAAAGAAAGAAAACTCCCTCCCCCCTCCAACTGAACAAAACTCACCCAGAGGTCTAGGGCCCGATTCATAGAATGAACTTAAGACTCAATCCTAAACTTACTACTCTTTTGGTATTCACAGAATGCACTTACTACTTTTGGCATTCACAGAATGAACTTACTACTTTTGGTATTCACAGAAGTTAGGATTTTGTCTTAAGTCTGTCTTAAGTTTGTCTTAAGACAAACTTAAGACAAAATCCTAACTTCTGTGAATACCAAAAGTAGTAAGTTCAGTCTGTGAATGCCAAAAGTAGTAAGTGCGTTTTGTGAATACCAAAATAGTAGTAAGTTTAGGATTGAGTCTTAAGTTCATTCTGTGAATCGGGCCCCTAGTGTCCAAGCAACAGGTACAAGAACCCAACAGTTTATTAGGAAGCATATAGTGCGCCCTCCTCCCTCTATCCACCTCCCCCCTCTCCCCTACGCCATCGGAGCTTGGGTGGATGTTCAAAGAGCATGTGGCAGGAGACTTTACGCATTCTGAAGGGAATGCTGTGAACTTATTGCATTACGGGGTCGCAGGTTGCTCATTGGCGTCGCTATCAGTGTCGCTAGGTGTGCTGTGGTCGCGCAGGGCCTGCACCAATGCTTCCCATGCCTGTGCTGATTCTAACGCCTTCTCATTCTGCTGCCACCTCGCTAGTTGATATCTCAGGGTGCTCTCCCCCTGAGCCCACGTAAGAAACTTGTTGCGCCATTTAGTGCCCGTTGGACCAACTCGTGCCTTCCAGTGTCGAGTTATTTCTCGTTTTGCCAAGAGAAGTCCCATGTCAATAAATTTACTGGTAACTTTGTTTTTGGAGGTATGTGGAAACCAATGCAAGATCCCTACTGCAATGTCGAATTGCAGGGACCGCTCTGTAACCCCATTGACAGTGTCCCCTATGAATGTCCAATAGGAGGACAAAGCGGAGCAGGACCATAGCATGTGAATAAGGTCAGCCCCAATCGTCCGGCATCTAGGGCTGGCCGCAGCGTCAGAGGCAAACTACTTTTGTATCTTCTCCGGGGTCAGGTATGCACGGTGTAATATATAAAAGTGGACCAATTGGAATCGAGCGTTACGCGTGCCCTTCCAGGCCCGGCGCACCAACTGGGCCCACGTGGTCTCCTGGATGTCCCTCCCTATGTCTGCCTCCCACCAGGCCTTGAGTGTCCCCAATGGGGGTAGCCGCTCATTAACCATCCTGGAGTATAAGCACGTTACAGCCTTGATCGTTCCCGCCGCCATCATAACATATTGACATGCCATTGACGTCTGTGGTTCTTCAAAACCATTCTGCCAGTGTGCTTGGAGTGCCCTCGTGACCGCTGCGTGGAGCAGGAAGTCACCTCGGGGGACGTCAAAGCGGTCTAAAATTGCCTGGAAGGGCAGCAGCACTCCATCCTCGTATAGGTCGCCTATGACCTGTATGCCCGCGTCCTCCCAAACTCGTAATTGCGACCAATCTCCACCATGTGGTAATGCTGTGAGCATTCCCAGTGGGATTTTGGGGGCATAGGGTTGTTTCATTCCCGACTTGCGTTGTACACGGTTCCAGCATGATCTGATAGTGCGTTCCTCCTGCGTGAGGTCCCTCATAGCCAGCCTCTGCTGCAGTGCAATATAGGAAAGAACGTGTCTGGGTATGCCCAGCCCTGGCTCCACCTCCGGACCCCGAAACTCCTGTGCTATCTCCTGGGTGTAGGTCTGCAGTTGGGCGGCCAAGTAATATGTTTCAAAGTCGGGAACAGCCAGCCCCCCTTCCGCTTTAGGTCTCATTAAGGTTTTAAGCTCAACTCTGCGGCGGCCCGATCCCCAAAGAAAAGCCACGAGCAGTGAGCTCAAGTTCCGGAAGACGGCAGGTGGGATCCAGATCGGAAGCGTCCTGAAGTAATATAGTAACCGGGGAATCGCCACCATCTTTAGTAGCGCTATACGTCCTGCCACCAACAACGGCAGGGTGGCCCAGAAGGACATGCTACCCTTTAGTGCCCGGACGCATTGGGAGATATTGCCCTCCAGGACGTCAGCAGGGCTGTGGTAGATGTAAACCCCCAGATACTTAAGGCAACTTGGCGCCCATCTAATCGCCCTAGGAGTGTCGGGCTGGGGCTCTCCCCCGCGAACCGGAAACAGACAAGTTTTCGACCAGTTCACCTGAGGCCCAATATCTCACCAAAAGCAGTGATTACTGCGTCGGCACCGGCCAAGCCCCCCCAGAATCTTCTAGGAAAAGCAACAGGTCGTCAGCATATAGGGAAATATACTGCCAACCCGATAAGGTCTGCAGTCCTCCATAATGGGCCCGTGCGAACCGACAACGCCAGGGGTTCCACTGCGAGCACGAAGAATAGCGGGGATAATGAGCAGCCCTGCCTCGTACCTCACTCTACCGGGTATTGTTGAGAGATCAGCGGGCCAGATCTTACCCTAGCAATCGCCGAGGCATAGAGCACTGCAGTCCAGCGCTGGAAACCCTCCCCCAGCCCGAAGCAACCAAGCACTCTATGGAGGTATCTCCACTCTAAACTGTCAAAATCCTTCTCCAGGTCAATTGAGAGGATCATGGTTTGGGGGGCCTCGTCGTGGTTCCCCTCCAACAGGCGGAGCAGGCGACGGATGTTCATTGTAGTGTTACGCTTGGGGATGAACCCCGCCTGGTCTTTATGCACCAGAGAACCCATGTGACCCAGCAATCTCGATGCCAGGATGCTGCTTAGTATCTTATAATCAACCGTGAGCATCGAGAGCGGCCTTTAAGATGCCGGGTCGTTGCTCTCTCTATCGGGCTTGAGCAGGGGGACCATGAGGGCCTCACGCATTGAGCCCAGCAGGCGCCCCAGACGCTTCGCCTCCCTGTAGACTATCAAAAGCTGCGGGGCCAGGAGGTCGACATAGGTGGAATAGAACTCCACAGGAAGTCCGTCCAGACCCGGGGTTTTGTTTCGTGCCATTCGCTTTATGGCGCTGCTGATCTCCCCTAGCTCCACCTCTCTCCCCAATTCCTTCGCCTGTTCGGGCTTCAGAGTGGGAATAGGTAAATCCCGTAAGAAGTCATCAATGGGGGTAGTGTCTGGTGTCATCCTACTCTGGTACAATTCTTCGTAGTAGCTCAGAAAACAACTAAGGATTTCGGGTTGGGTATAAACCTCCACTCCCTCTGCATCCCGCGTAGTTACCGTGGGAGAGGTACGTCTCGTAGGGTTAGCCAGCCAAGCTAGAAGCGCCCCTGATTTATCACCCTCAGCTAGCGATCTGGTCAGGTAGGCTTTGTAGTCAAAACTACGTAGCCGTTCAACTTCAACAGCTACAGCCTCCTTCGCCGCCGCGGTCTGCTGTTGGAGCTCTGGTCGGCCGGGCCGGAGGAGCTCCAGCTCGCGAAGTTTTCGATCAGCTTTACCAAGGTCTTCCAGAAGGACCCGTCGCATCCCCACCTTCTTCGTGATGCAATAGCCTCTAACTACCACCTGAAAGGCGTCCCACTCTGTGGCCCTTGTACCAGTCGTACCCTCGTTCTCCGCGAAGTACGCGGCAATTCTGTCTTCCAGTTCAATCCGAAACACCAGATCCCCCAGCATCTTGGGGCGTAACCTCCAAGGTGGAACACAGGGGGTACCCGAGAACCACCTGAAGTCAGCCAGAAGAGGATTGTGGTCAGAGATAGTCCTCACTAAATACTCAGACCTCACAGCCATGGACACTAATTCCGCCGATCCCAAGAACCCATCCAGCCGCACATGCAGTTCATGCATGCCGGAGAAGTGGGAGTAGTTCCGGGTATGCGGGTGCTGGGCTCGCCAGATATCCGTCAGCCCCCACTTAGTCTGCCATTCCAGCCTACCCTTGGCCACCCTGTGGGTTGGTGAGTCCGCAAGGGGAGGGTGAGATCTATCAAGATCAATGTCCACCACTGATTTGAAGTCCCCTCCGATCAAGAGTTGCCCCGTTAGATAGTGGGCCAGGGAGCACGATAGCGCCGCGAAAAAGGCCAGCTGGTCCACGTTGGGCACATAAATGCTGTAGATGTTCAGATGATTAATGCCCCGGCATTAATCATGAATGAAATTGCCCCCCTAATCATCAATCCCCTTCTCGAAATCTGGAACTCCTCTTTAATCACTGGTATTATGCCCTCTGTCTGGAAACATGCATTACTAATCCCTATCCAAAAAATACCAGGCTTAGATCTTTCCTGCCTAAACAACTACCGGCCGATTTCACTTTTACCCAAACCCGCCAAAGTACTTGAGAAAGCTGTTCAAAAACACCTATCACACTACTTAGAATCAAACTCTTTGTTCCACGATACCCAATCAGGTTTCAGACCGGACTACAGTACTGAGTCGGCACTACTCGAGGTATCCGAGTCGATCCGAGAATGCACGGATAGGGGAGAGGAGGCGATGTTGGTCCTCCTCGACCTATCCGCGGCATTTGATACCATCTCTCATGACAAACTACTGACTCGCCTTCAAGAGATAGGTATCGGCGGGCCTCCCCTCTCATGGGTAAAATCTTTTCTCACGAACAGAACCCAACAAGTGATGCTGGGACCCTTCCTTTCTTCCAAAAAATCACTGATTTGGGGCGTCCCGCAGGGCTCCGCCCTCAGCCCGCTCCTCTTCAATGTGTACCTCATACCTCTGGCAAAAGTGGTGGAATCTTGGGGCGTCAAAGTAAACTTCTACGCTGACGACACCCAACTGGTGTTCTCTTTCAAAGACCACTCTGAAAAATCATTCGACAACTTTCGCCACTGCATGCTGAATATTGCCTCCTGGATGTCTGCGAATAATTTAAAACTCAATACAGACAAGACGGAAGTCTTATTCTTCAATCAGAAATCTCCCTTACCCTCCAATCTCTGGTGGCCGTCTGAACTCAACCCTCCTCCAGAACCAGTCCAAGCCGCCCGTAACCTAGGCTTCCAATTCAACACCTCCCTCTCCTGCAAAACCCAAGTCAACAAAGTCACCTCAGCCTGTTTCGGGAAGCTACGAATGTTAAAAAAATCATCCCCTTTCTACCGCTGGACTCTCGAAAAACAGTAGTCCATGCCCTCATCACCACCCACCTGGACTACGCTAATAGCTTGTATGTAGGTGCTCCTACCTACATCATTAACCAACTGCAGAGAGTCCAAAACGCAGCAGCCAGGCTGGTATGCAATATTCCTTACCGCCATTCCATTTCACCCCACTTGATCAAACTCCACTGGCTCCCAATCAGACTGCGCATCCAATTTAAAGCCTTAACTCTGGCTTTTAGAGCTCTCAATGACCGAGGCCCCACATACCTATGTCGCAGAATGAGGTTTTCACAAGCCCCACAAAACCTCAGATCTAACCATCTACGCCTCATGGTATGCCCCCGTTATCGTCTTGCACGCAAGGGAGGAAGGGCCCTTGCAGTTTCTACATCCAAACTCTGGAACCAACTGCCCACAGGGCTAAGATTTCTGACATCAGAATCCCTATTTCGAAAAAAACTGAAAACCTGTTTTTTTCCCAAATCTAATTCTAAAAGTCTCCTCTCACACTCCCCTGACTCTTCAGAGATAAGGTCTTCAGCGCCGGGACACCTCCGTCGGAGGAAGCTGTGCGTTCTACAAAATACTAAATAAATAAATAAGTAAATAAATAAATAAATCCTTTCCCCCCCTGTTTACCCGCTATGGCCACAAACCTCCCCTCTGGATCCACAGTGTGTTTAGTCACCTGCAGGGGAACCCCAGCCCGCACCCAGATCAGCGCACCCCTAGCATAAGCTGAGTATGTGGTGTTATATTACTGTCCTCTCCACCTGCACTGTAATGCTAGTCCCTCCGCCTTCGTAAGGTGTGTCTCCTTCAAAAGCGCAATCTGTACTCCTCTGCGCACTAGATAAGCGTGTATCTTATGTCGCCTGGACATGGAATGCAGCCCGCGCACATTCCAGGTAATGCATTTCAAAGTGCATAGGTCAGCCATTGTCCCATTGTGTCTCTCCAAGTCTCTCCCAGTCGTGCTCACGTAAAGGCAAATACAGTGATTGCCCCGCACCGATGGCGCACCTCCCCCCAACAACCACAATGCAACCCCCAAGCATGTCCCCCCCCACCCTCCCCAGAACAGGTCCCAAATAGTGCCATCTAGTTCCCATCCAAACTGTACCCAAAAAAACAAAAACTATCCTGACGGTAGCCACCGCAGGTGTGCCTTAGTGGCAAAATGGGGGTTGAGCGTCAATAGGGGGTCTCCCCACCTCAGAGCTACCTAATTGCGATCGAGCCATGAGTTATGAGGGCTGATTCTGGGCTTGATCCCAACCCACTCCACAGCCAGTTATCCAATAGTTCCCGCGAGGGCTCACCCCCCCTCCTGCACCTCCCCCTCTGTTGGAATCGGCTCACCCGGAATCATCCTTGGCCATCAAGCAGTCCCTCTGCCGTCTCTGGGGTTATCACAGGGAGGTTCACACTATCAGCCACGGAGTCCTCCGTGTCCGTGTGACCCTCGCCTCCGCCAGGTTCTGAATCCTCAATTATGGGTCCACCTTGAGAGCTTGACATACTGGATACCAGCTCCCACACCCCCCCGCCGCTCCGCTGTAGTCTCCAGTGTCGAGGGTCGGCCAAGTCTGCTCCGGCGATTTCGAATCCTCTTAGATCTCCGCCGTAGGCCCACCTCCGAAGTAGTCGAGAAGGAGGACCCAGGGCCATCTTTGCCAGCCCTGTACAGTTCCAGCCAGCTACACGCTTCGTCCGGAGATTGAAAGAATTTGGTCGTGCCATCCAGGATGATGCGGAGCCTTGCCGGAAATAGCAAAGAGTACTGGATGCTCTCACTTCTCAGTTCACGTTTGATCGCTAAGAAGGAGGCTCGCCTCCGCTGGGTCTCATAGGTGTAGTCCAGGAAAATGTTCACCCTACTGTTTGCCACCTGGTATGGTCCATTCAGTCTGGCGGCATTTAGAAGCAGGTCTCTGTCGCGGAAGTGTAGCAACCGCGCCACCACCGGACGTGGGGGTCGGCCCTGTTGTGGCAGCCTAGACGGCACCCTGTGCGCCCGTTCTAGGGTGTAAAAGGAGGAGAGCCCCTCAGGTGCCACCACCGTCCTGAGCCAGTCCTCTAGGTAAGCCACCATGTCCCCACCTTCGATTTTTTCCGGCAGGACAACCACACGGATATTGTTCCTTCTATTGCGCCCTTCCGCGTCCTCTGCCCTTTGCTCCAGAGCATCTATGTGGGTCAGAGCGTCCTTCATGGCGGCGGCTAATGTTTTTGCGCAGGTTCTAGAGTTCCGACTGAGCTCTCCACCACCTTGACTCTGTCCGAGAGATTACTGTGGTCCGCTCTGAGCAATCCCAGGCTCGTCGCCCCTTGGCCAATGTCCTGCTGGAGTGCCGACCTCGTATCACTTATCGCCGCCAGGATATTGTCCAGTTGTTGCTGGAGGTGTGGGCCTCCCGATGTCTCCGGGTCCAATCGATCCTCCCTGTCCGGCGCCTCCACGTCCGAGGTGGCCTGTGTACCACCCTTAGTGCTCTTCGGCTTCACCATGTTGGCCGCGGTCTCCAGCAGTGGATACGGTGATCACCCTAACAAGGGAGGGTCGATCGGAATGTCGAAGGTCCCATAACGGTGCGGTCCGCCGACCAGTCTCCGGCGTGGCTGCAGGGTAGAACATGGCCGCTCGCAGACTAGACACACAGAACTGGGTGCTCACCCAAGCCGGCTCTTCCGACCGAAGAAAGTACAGGAGTTCAGTGATAGCTGTTGGTGGGTCTTTGCAGATGCGACAAGGTTGTGTGGATCAAGCAACAATGGCGCCCGTTGTAGATGCCACGTGGCACGGGCACCAGCGAGTCATCCCCTTTATCAGGCCTACAAATTGCATGCCTTTCCAATCGCCATTAGCGGTCTACGTGGATACGTTGGCTAGGCCGATCCCTGTCCAGCCACTCTCTCGGCCTCCAGCACTCGGGCCGTGCCCGGATCCCTTCCAGCACGGGTCAAATGGGCCCACACGCCACCGATCTCAAAGACCGAGGTGGCGGAGGCCGATGTCAACTCAAGTATGACGGGGTGTCGGGCAGCTCACCCGTCTCTCCGCAGCTCCGCAGCGTGCTAAGGGCCCTGCCGAGCGGCGGTCTCTATGGACACCGTTTGGGAAGTTCATAAGTGTCATCGGTCACTCAGGCAGCCAGCATCTGCGTCGTTCCTCCATAAGGGGAAAGAAGAAGAAGGCCTCGCCGGAGTCGCCGGTCCGCTACGTCCGCAGGCCGCCTCAGGACCATGAAGAAGGAGCGGGCGCCATCTTGAGCTCAGCGCCGCTCGCTCCATGGGCACTAGTTCAATCCGCGTGCACCTTGACCGTGCCTCGTTGCGGGACTCCAAAGTCGCCCCCCCCGGCTCAGCGCCCACTTCACCCAACGATGTGGGGGGTCGGGGCGCCCTTGTCGCCCTGAAATCAGGATTAATGGCGGCTTGATCGCGGAGCCGAACGCTCAGGCGAACTCCACCATCGGCGTCCTAGCCACGCCCCTCAAGGCCATCATAATTGTGGTGGGTGCAATTGTGTTGCCAGTACAGAAGAAGGCGCCATCTTTATGTATAAGGAAACAACGTGGAATTACAAGGCCTTTACTAATTGCGAAACACGCTATGTGATCTATGGGATTAAATGCCCGTGCAATTTGCTGTATATCGTCAAAACAAATCAAGAGATCCGAATACGAATTCAACAGCATAAATCAAGAATAAAAAGGAAGGTTCCAAATGCACCTTTGGTGCATCAATGGTAACTGAAAAATCACACTGAAAATGAATTGCGATGGACAGTGATCGCCAAAGTTGAGCAGGATATGAGGGGAGGCGATCTGGAGGCGAAACTCTCTAGACAAGAAGCAATGATGATTGTTAAATTTAATTCAGCGACAGAAGGACTGAATGAACTTTCTGAAATGTATAAATTATCATAAGGAGTGGCGATTCGAGCATCATACATCCACCTTAGCAGTGGTTTAATTTTTAATATTCATGAATTTAGGAAGGAACACTGGAATATAACACATTGATCCCACTATGGCGGGCAGCAGAGTAACTTTAAACTTATAGAGCTTGATGCAAATAAGCATGGGCGAATTTTGCGAATCTGGCGTTCGCGAATTTTGCGAATTTGCGAACTCGCAATCCGCAAAATCCGCGAATTCTCGCGAATTTTGTTTTTTTTTGTGTTCGCAAGGATTTCTGCCAGTTTGCAAGGATTTCTGACATTTCGCGAGGGTTTTGTAACAGTTCGCAATTGCGAACTTACATGTCGGCTCGCAACGGTCACGATTATGTTGTTTCTACGTCTGGTTCATCATCACAGGTTCCCAGCACCCTCTGTTTCACCCCTGCCACCCTCTGTTTCACCCATGCCACCCTCTGTTTCACCCATGCCACCCTCTGGTACATCAATGCCTTATGCCACCCTCTGGTTCATCATCACTGTAGATTATGGGGGGAAAAAGCAAGCACACCTGCCTGCTTCAACTGACATGAATTAATTTGGGGTTGATTTATTAATGTGTCACTGTTTTAAAATTCCAGTCTGGCACCTGCTTCCTTATCTGTAATTTGCTTTCTGTTGCAGTGCAATTTTTTTTCCAGGACCTTTGTGGCCTACTTGTAGCTATTCTATGAGCCTGCTGTGAGGGTCAGAGCAGGGTCATACAATTGTTGCAACTAGCAACTGAACTCTGGAGGGGCCCTTGTCAGGAAGCACTACAGGGAACGGTTACTAATGATGAGTTTGAACTTTTGAACCTGCTTTCACTTTTGCAAAACTCGTTTTTCTGCAGAACAGCATTACAGCAACTGTAATGCCCCACCAAGCTTATATGAGAAAGTTGATTTCTAATCCAAAAGTTATCCAAAGAAAATCAAAAGGCCTCAAATCCAAAAAAGTACAGGCAAATGTCAACCTGAGGAGTTATTCTGATAAAAATCATCATTTTCAGAAGGTCTATGCTGCTTGCTTATAGATTTCTTGTGCAGAATTGCAATTTTTGTAATTTTGCGAGTGCGGGATTGTTGCTGCCCGCCGCACCTACATGTTCGCAATTGCGAACTTACACCTCAAAGAAAAAAAATCCGCTGAGTGCGAATTTGCGGATTTTGCGGGAAATTCGTGAATCTCGCGGATTGCGAATTTACCGAAAATCCGCAAAATCCGCGAGCGTAACGGATTTTCCGCCCATGCTTAGATGCAAACATCAAAGCCACACGCCTCAACATCTAAGCGAGACATTGCTAGTATGGACATACATTGCACATTAAAAGATGGCGCTTCCTGGAAGTTGTTGACACCGATCCAAAATGGCGGACAGTATGAATTAGAACGCCGGCCGAGTTTTGTACACTGGAATTAACATCGTACAACAGAACCTTTCGTCTTTGACAGCAACAAGAATTATAAAGGTTACCTTTATCTAAACCAAAGTGACACTTTGCACGTTACAAGATGACGCTCCCCGAAAGTTAGACATCTGGATATAATAGGAAACCGGACACTCCGAGATAGAGACTGGCTACGTTTTGAGCCGAAGGAGCCGGACACATCAGCTATTAAGACGCAACTAAGGTGAGCGGGACTTCTATGGGCAAAGAACCGAATTAGTCAGATTCAGGGGATGCCCTATTTCGAGCAGGAGGGACCCTGCACTTTAAACAGGAGCGAGATGTTGGAAGCTTTAAACGCTTTTACACGCTGTGACCGGTTGTTACATGCTCCATTATAGAGGCTGTGATATTTAGTGAAAACCCGACACAGATACAATACGTGGACCGTCGCATTTGTCCAAACACCAATGCCATATTTATACTCTTCCAGGTGCGCCACTCGAATATCGTCCCACCAGCCCATTTCTGCCAAATGAAAGAAACACATTAGGTAAGCGATAGCGCTCACTTCATTGAAAACTGTCAGAACGTTTCATATGAGCCATTGCAACAACATATATTATGTTTTCTCACAGGGCAGAGTGTATATGAAATACAACACGGAAACCGTGAGTTGTTGTTTCTTTCTATTAAAGTGGTGTGTTTACGTTTTGATGTGGAAGTACAGCTCTGCTGAGCTCTATGTTTAATGTCATTTAGGTGGTCCTGCCCCGCGGTCTAGATGAATTGTACAATTGAAGTGCCTTCAATTAGAGAGGTAAGATGCATGGAGGTGGCTGTTGAGCCAATTAGCAGTTTCCTATATGGTGAGAATTATACACTTAACATAGGTCTCCTCTTCTCTTCTTTTACAGTATGTGGTCCTGATGAGAACTCCACACTAAGAAGAGTTTGAAATGCGTAGACCTTTTTTAGTGTACAGCCAAAAGACCTAAACAAAAATGAGTTTTGTAGAATGTTGATTTATGTTTACAGTATAATCTATGGCTATGTGAAAATTTGTTTTTTTCTAAAAAAAGTATTGCATTTGAGATTGTAAATAAGAGCGGTGTGAGTGAGAGTATGTTTGAGAGTGTTTGACAGCCATCTGGAATGATAGTTAGTGTGATTGACGTGAGGGGGATGTTTTAATGTATATAAAGTTTTGTTGTATATGTAAAATATATGTTTCTTTGAAATGTTAAAAATTTTGGAAATAATCACCAAAATAGTTCAAATGAAGTAAAATAAAATAAAAAGAAGGATTTATTCGAAAAACCGAGGATTGCTTGCTTAATGTTCTATTCATAGATGTTAGACCTGGCACCTTGGCGTGAGTTTCCCTTCCACTTTTTTGCTGATGTGCCTCAGATGTTTTTGCTGTTTTTGCTGGTGTCCCCTGCTCAGTGCACTGTGCCACGGCCAATCAGTGCCGCAGTGCAAGTGCTCCCTATGAAAAGTGTAACTGTGTTTGGTATACCTGATTGGTTTATTGGATTTACTTTCAGTCCCCAGTAAAGTGCACCAGGAGTGGCAGGGCTTGTAAATGCCAATACTGCTAGTGGGCCTGCAGCGCTGGTTGCGCCACCCACACAAGCAGCCTTTTAAAATGTGTCTAGGGTCTGCCATTGCAGAACCTGTGTGCAGTCTGGTACTGTCATGCTGGCTGGGCAAGTGCACACACTTGCCAGCCCCTAAACCTTCCCTTAACTTCATATTAGTCACCCCTATGGTAGGCCCTACGGCAGGGTGCATTGTAAGTGTAAGGTAGGACATGCTCTGATGTGTGTGGCATGTCCTAATAGTGAATTACAGGCAAATTCATTTTTCACTATTGTAAGGCTGCCTGCTCCCTTTAGGCCAGATGGGCTGCTGGAATTATTACACTCTATAATCCCAGCAGGCTCAGGGAACATGGTAGAAAATAAAGTTTAGTATGCCTGAACTCAGAATAATAAAATACTTATTTTAGTAAAGTTTATTTTAATATCCTGTGTTTGCAAATGCTACTTTTAGAAAGTTAGCATTTGCTTCCCTAACCATTTCAGCCCGCCTCTGGTAGTATGTGTATCTGACTGTCTGGGATGTGTGAGTGACAGGGCTGGGGGATGACAGGTGGTGAATGCCAGGATTACACCTTAGTGGGAGGTAGGAGTGCCCCTTGACTCTTAATCTGGCTGTGCTCTGCCACCACAATGCTGGCTCCGCCCCCCTGGGGAGCGACTGATGACTCAGCCTGCACCTGTCCCAGGAAGGGCGAAGCACTGTCATCCAGGTACTCCTGGTTGCCCCTGTCCACACAATGCTGGCTCCACCTCCTGTGGAGCGTCTGATGTGCCTGCCCTCACACTGAAAGCAGAAGCCAGAAGTACACCCAACAAGTGCTCAGAGACTGAAAGCAGTTATGCAAAGGCCCCCCTGGCCAGAGAAGACAAAAGAATTGGTGTATAAAAGTAGGAGCCCTGCTCCTTGTAAATCAGAATCCTGTTTTACCACAAAGGACCTCTGCCCGACTAGAAGGAGAAGAGACGCTGGAAGGACTGGCCTGCTGCTTGCCTTGCTGAGAAAGGAGAGGAGAAGTCTTGCTGAGAAAAGACTTTGTTGCTTTGTGCTCTAAACATTCTCCAAGGGCTTGATTGAGCTTGCCCCCTGATCTGGACCCCAGGACTAGTGGGTCCTTGGTGCTTTTGCTCGTCCTGACATTCGAGCCGTGTGTGCATCCCGCTGGAGCCAGACTGCGCCCCTCATCGCCCCTCCTAGGGCTGTGGCACTCGGGAGCTTGCCTGCCTTTGTCCTGTGAGAGCCTCGCTCTGACCGGAGTTGCTCTCTGCCCCCAGGCTTGGCTTCCTGCTCCTCTGCCCCTTGCCTGCTACTGGAGTGCCCTGAGACGCTCTCCTCCCTCCCGCCGGAATTCCCTCCACAGATTGCGATCTACGCCGGGTCGACAGCTGCACAGTCTGTGCCCTGTGACCCCGCTTCGCGATCTTGGGGGCTCGTCAGGCCGCGCCGCCCCCGCTGAGGAGACCCCCGCACCGTCGTGCCAAGGGTTGCGGGCCGCGCCTGCCTGACTGCATACGCCCGCTGGCGTCAAGATCCAAGAGTGCCCCCAATCGCCGGAGTCTCACAAGCCTGTGCCGACCCCCGCTGAAGAAGAGGAAGTGTTCGTGAAGTGCTCATCAATCACCACCGGGCTCGGGGCCTGCAACTTGTGTTTTCCCCGTCTTTGCTCCTTGCTTTGGAGCCGAGCAGAGAAGTCTCCGTGTGCCCGGAGCCCCCACGGGTGAGTAAGAGCTGTGTGCTCCGTCAGTACTCCCCGTCAGGGACTCCGAGCTTCCTCCTCCCTGCCACGCTGTCCCCCGAGTCCTCCCGCACCGCTGGGCCGGCCCGCATTTGACTCTGTCCTCGAGCCGAGAGGAAGAGTCGGGCCCGGCACAGGCGTGCTCACGCCCGATGCGTGAGCCGCGGTAGGGGCTGAGTCAGTTTCCCCCCTGAGAGAGAGGGAGGCGCAGGGAAGCGCGCCGAAGGCCCAGGGTTACTCAAAACCCTCCGAACTGGTGCAAAGAAGTGCTCTGGAAGCATCAGAAATAAAGAGACTTGCAAAGCAGGGATTTTGACAGAGAACACTGTGGAAAATAAATTGAACCAAATAAGAACTGCTGTGGAACTAAGCTAGAAACCAGAGTGAAGGAACAGCCTGCAATATTGAGAGAACTGTGTTAGAAGTGATTTTACAAGGAAATTCACATTTAAACTACAACAAAGAACTGTTGGTGGAACATTTAAAAGAGAAGCTTGCCTATTCAAAATCTGTGGTGATACAAAAACGTTATTTGGTCTTGTGATAAGTCTGGTGAGATACATGTATATATATTTACATAAAGAAGCGTATTTTTTTATATATTCACAGCCTGGTGTCCATTTGTGGGGGGAATGGTATATTTTACTGTGTGTGTGATTACAAATGCTTAACTAACTAACGCCTGAAGAATAGCCTTGGCTGCTCACGCCACGCACCTGATGTGGACACAGGAGACAGCTTGCCTGTGAGGCATAAGGCCTACAGAGTAACTGACAGGGTCAGAGCCTGCATCAAGGAGGAGGTCTCCAAGATGCTCGCTCTTAGGGTGTTTGAGTCCTCCAGCCGTCCTTGGTCCAGCCCCGTGGTCTTGGTCCCAAAGGCTGCTGCGCCGGGAGCCACACCTGAACTCCGGTTCTGTGTGGACTACAGAGGGCTTAATTCGGTCACGAAGACTGACGCGCACCCTATCCCCAGAGCTGATGAGCTCATTGATCGGCTAGGGGCTGCCCGGTTCCTCAGCACGTTTGACCTAACGTCTGGGTACTGGCAGATCGCCTTGACCGATGGGGCAAAAGAGAGGTCAGCATTCTCCACACCAGATGGGCATTTCCAGTTCCGGGTTATGCCATTTGGGATGAAGAATGCCCCTGCCACCTTTCAGAGGTTGGTCAACCAGGTGTTGGTCGGGCTGGATGAGTTCAGTGCCGCCTACCTGGATGACATCGCAGTGTTCAGTGGCACCTGGCCAGAACACCTGCGACACCTCTGGGAAATGTTGACGGCGCTGCGCAGAGCAGGCCTCACAATCAAGGCAAGCAAGTGCCAGATTGGGCAGGGTTCAGTGGTGTACTTGGGACACCAAGTGGGGAGTGGCAAGGTGGCACCCTTGCAACCCAAAATTGAGACCATCTTGGCTTGGGAACCCCCCAAGACCCAGACTGCAGTGAGAGCCTTCCTGGGGCTCACTGGGTACTACGGGAGGTTTGTCAAGGGCTATGGCACTATTGTGACCCCCTTGACAGAGCTGACTTCTAAGAAGCAACCCAGGAATGTGATTTGGACTGACATCTGTCAGAAGGCTTTTGACACCCTGAAGACTGCCATGTGCACGGCGCCCGTGCTCCTGGCCCCTGATTTCTCCAAGGAATTTCTAGTGCAAACAGACGCTTCAGAGCATGGTGTAAGGGCTGTTCTCTCACAGATGACTGAGGAGGGCTGGGACCACCCTGTAGCCTTCATCAGTAGGAGGTTACTTCCACAGGAAAGTAGGTGGAGTGCAATAGAGCGAGAAGCATTTGCTGTGGTCTGGGCGCTGAAGAAGCTAAGACCCTACTTGTTTGGGTCTCACTTCAGGGTTCAGACAGACCACAGGCCCCTCAGATAGTTGATGCAAATGAGGGGTGAGAACCCAAAACTGTTGAGGTGGTCCATCTCCCTACAGGGTATGGACTTCACGGTGGAACATCGCCCTGGCACAGATCACGCCAACGCTGACGGTCTGTCCAGGTTTTTACGCCTTAGTGATGAGGAACTCCCTGGGGAAGGGAAGTTCTCCCCACATTTCAGCTGGAGGGGACACGTGTTAGACCTGGCACCTTGGCGTGAGTTTCCCTACCACTTTTTAGGTCTCGCCTGTCGATGCGCATGCGCATCGAGCAAGCGAGACTATTGCGAGTTATCTACTCTTTATCCACACTGCAAGGAATCGTGGCGATTCCTTGCAGTGCCCGTGACTTTTAAGGTCAATGCGCATGCGCATTGAGCTTATGCGCATGCGCATTGACCTTAAAAGCGCGTGCGCGTGCACGTCCGTCTTTGTTTACCCCTCCGCCCCCTCCCGCCGTGTCGCATTTCTCCTCCCCCTCCCCTCTCTTCCTTCCGTCTTCCTGCCGTGTCGCACCTCTCCCCTCTCCGCCCCCTCCCCTGCCCGCCCCCTCCCGCCGTGTCGCATTTCTCCTCCCCCTCCCCTCTCTTCCTTCCGTCTTCCTGCCGTGTCGCACCTCGCCTCACTCTCTTCACTATATGTCACATAATTTCCTTTCCTTTCCTTTTAACCTGATTTTCTCCTCTAAATCCATCTTTAAACTCCACACATATGGTATCTGCCAAATGACGTGGGAACAACCCACTGCTGCTGTCTATGAAAGGCTCTATATTGTTTTGCCAATTGCCATTTACATGCTTTGAGTTGTAGGCCGATACGGATAATAGTAAATATGAACTACAAGCCCCGGAATCAAAATGTTCTGGCTAAAAACCCAGGATTACTTGAATGTCACTTTGAGGACTTAGGGTCAGGTGGCAGTTGTCCTCAAAGCCCCCCTCCCCCCCACCAGCAGTTGAACCCCATTGTGAAGGGGCAAACAGAAACTGTTGACCTGCACGTTTTCGGCAAGGAACTTTGCCAGCGCTTGTAGCATTGAACCTGCTGCCTAGGGTTCAACAGCCTCCTCACTGCCGAAGCTTTGCTAATCGTTAACGTGCAAGCACAGTCCTGTCCGGGGAGAGACGGCTGCTGCTGCTGCGTCTCAATGTATGCCTCTCGGCTCCAGCACATTCAGCAACACCTAAGGCACGTAGAGGTAAGTGGGGCCCCCAAGCACCCCTCAGACACCGCCCACGAGGAGGACAAGGCCTCTGCTGCTTTTGAGAGTTTTCAGTGCCTTCATTCCGTGACTTGTTCAGGCTGTCCCCCTCGAACATGCGGCTACAAGTCCCGAGCATGGTAACACTGTTGCCTGAAAACCGGTCTCGCTTCTGTGGCACAGGGCCACTTGGCAGCTGTGTTGCAATCGTTAACTAATTTGTGCAAGGGAGTCGCAGTTCGGTAGTTAATTGTAAATGTACCACACACACAATTCTGTGAATATTTCTACAATAGGTAGGTCCTGGAATTCGTATTTTTTTTGTCGGCGTGTTAAACTCTTCATTTTCTGCATGTAAGAAATTCGAGCTTTCCCACACAATTCAACCCGACGGTCAAGTAAGTAAAACATGATTTTCAGGAAAGCGTGCCTTCCCTTCCGTCCTCTTAAAAGTGCAGCAGATGAGGCTTTGCCTAACGGAAAAGGTTTTTCTTGGGTGTTGTTAGTGAAAGGTAGCCTGTGTCCTGAAATCTGTTGCTTCCAAACTTCGGTTAAACATTTACCCTGCACCCTGACTTATGAACAGATTAAAAAGAGTTATCCGGGGCTAGACAAGCATGGAGCTAGAAGAAACGTAATGCCTGACTGCAGAGTCTGCTCCAGGCCATTAGGATGGAAATATGCTGGACAGCCACTCTAACAATGCTTGCAGTATTCTACCAAACTGGCAACCACCCTAAAACTTCGTCTTCCCAGAATTGTATTCAATTTTTTACAAACCCAGTAGAACTCATAAAAAAAATAAACCATCTTCTTTCTTGCTCATAAAAAGGCCTCTGAGAGTTGCTGGTGCTGTTTTCCAATTATAAATCACAGATCGTGTGTTTTAGGTCTCTTCATGTGCACATATTATATATTAGAGGGTGACTCCCAGAGGAACAACTTGCACTTGGACCTTAACTTATCCTTAAGGCCTCTTCCAACCAAGCCTCGGATAACAGTTCTAATTTCGGATCAGACACAGGCCATTTTTCTAGTCTCATAACTTGAGGTAATTGACGTGCACCTGAATATTAAGAATCAAAGAAGTGATGTCACTTTTCGCAATCTTACTAGTACATATAAATAATGCTTTGGGTACGGTGTGAAATCCTAATATATACGGATTCTATGCCTTATGAAACAATTAAAATGTGTCTGATTGTACAGTAAATTATATAACCAATACAACTTCTAAAATAAAATGTGCTGTTTGCAGAATTTTTTTTATTTAACTCGAGGGTGGGGAATACCTGAATTGCAGTACGTCTGACCACTGCATGGTTCCCCAATTACTTGAAAGATAAGCTCTGCAGCTTTAAGTAGCCTTAATTTATCATACTTCATTATCACACTTTTTTTAAAAAGAAAGTATGATACTATTAATCTTCAATATATTTATCAGATGCTCACAATATTGGCCAGTCAAGCATGTTATTTGACTGCAAGCTCTAGTCTTAGAATCTTAAAAAAAAAAGTTGGTTGTCAAAAAATGCTGAAGCCCATCAGCTACCACAGGAGTGTTTTAGCGAGAATGAAGGCACCACAACCATATAGCACACCCCCGCTCCGCCCCCTCACTCTCTCTGCCCACCCTCAACGCCTCACCCTCACTCACCCTCACCCTCACCCTCACCCTCACCCTCACTCTCACTCACCCTCACTCTCACTCTCACACACCCTCACTCTCACCCTCACCCTCACTCTCACTCACCCTCAACACCTCACCCTCAACGCCTCACCCTCAACGCCTCACCCTCAACGCCTCACCCTCACTCACCCTCACCCTCACTCACCCTCACTCACCCTCACCCTCACTCACCCTCACTCTCACTCACCCTCACTCACCCTCACTCTCACTCACCCTCAACACCTCACCCTCAACACCTCACCCTCAACGCCTCACCCTCACTCACCCTCACCCTCACTCTCACTCACCCTCACCCTCACTCACCCTCACTCACCCTCACCCACCCTCACCCACCCTCACCCACCCTCACTCACCCTCACTCTCACTCTCACTCTCACTCACCCTCACTCTCCCTCACCCTCACTCTCACTCACCCTCAACCCCTCACTCACCCTCACTCTCACTCATCCTCACTCACCCTCAACCCCTCACCCTCACTCACCCTCACTCACCCTCAACCCCTCACCCTCACTCACCCTCACCTTCACTCACCCTCAACCCCTCACCCTCAACCCCTCACCCTCAACGCCTCACCCTCAATCACCCTCAACCCCTCACCCTCACCCACCTTCACTCACCCTCACCCTCACTCACCCTCACCCTCACCCTCACTCACCCTCACTCACACTCACCCTCACTCACCCTCACCCACCCTCAACCCCTCATCCTCACTCACCCTCAACCCCTCACCCTCACTCACCCTCAACCCCTCACCCTCACTCACCCCCACTCACCCTCAACCCCTCACCCTCAACCCCTCACCCTCACTCACCCTCAACCCCTCACCCTCAACCCCTCACCCTCAACCCCTCACCCTCAATCCCTCACCCTCACCCACACTCACCCACACTCACCCTCACTCACCCTCACTCACACTCACCCACCCTCACTCACCCTCACCCTCACTCACCCTCACTCACACTCACCCTCACCCTCACTCACCCTCAACCCCTCACTCACCCTCAACCCCTCACCCACCCTCAACCCCTCACCCTCACTCACCCTCAACCCCTCACCCTCAACCCCTCACTCACCCTCACTCACCCTCACCCTCAACCCCTCAGCCTCACCCTCACTCACCCTCAACCCCTCACCCTCACTCACCCTCACTCACCCTCAACCTCATGCTAAAGATTTACAAAAAAACCCATAAACAATTCTAAAAGCACTAACTCTAATGCTGCGAGACCTATTGCATTTCTAATGCTTGTTTGCTGATGTGCCTCAGATGTTTTTGCTGTTTTTGCGGGTGTCCGCTGCTCAGGGCACTGCACCACGGCCAATCCGTGCCGCAGTGCAAGTGCTCCCTATGAAAAGTGTAACTGTGTTTGGTATACCTGATTGGTTCATTGGATTTACTGTCAGTCCCCAGTAAAGTGCACCAGGAGTGCCATGGCTTGTAAATGCCAATACTGCTAGTGGGCCTGCAGCGCTGGTTGCGCCACCCACACAAGCAGCCTTTTAAAATGTGTCTAGGGTCTGCCATTGCAGAACCTGTGTGCAGTCTGGTACTGTCATGCTGGCTGGGCAAGTGCACACACTTGCTAGCCCCTAAACCTTCCCTTAACTTCATATTAGTCACCCCTATGGTAGGCCCTAGGGCAGGGTGCATTGTAAGTGTAAGGTAGGACATGCTCTGATGTGTGTGGCATGTCCTAATAGTGAATTACAGCCAAATTCGTTTTTCACTATTGTAAGGCTGCCTGCTCCCTTTAGGCCAGATGGGCTGCTGGAATTATTACACTCTATAATCCCAGCAGGCTCAGGGAACATGGTAGAAAATAAAGTTTAGTATGCCTGAACTCAGAATAATAAAATACTTCTTTTAGTAAAGTTTATTTTAATATCCTGTGTTTGCAAATGCTACTTTTAGAAAGTTAGCATTTGCTTGCCTAACCATTTCAGCCCGCCTCTGCTAGTATGTGTATCTGACTGTCTGGGATGTGTGAGTGACACGGCTGGGGGATGACAGGTGGTGAATGCAAGGATTACACCTTAGTGGGAGGTAGGAGTGCCCCTTGACTCTTAATCTGGCTGTGCTCTGCCACCACAATGCTGGCTCTGCCCCCCTGGGGAGCGACTGATGACTCAGCCTGCACCTGGCCCAGGAAGGGCGAAGCACTGTCATCAAGGTACTCCTGGCTGCCCCTGTCCACACAATGCTGGCTCCACCTCCTGTGGAGCGTCTGATGTGCCTGCCCTCACACTGAAAGCAGAAGCCAGAAGTACACCCAACAAGTGCTAAGAGACTGAAAGCAGTTCTGCAAAGGCCCCCCTGGCCTGAGAAGACAAAAGAATTGGTGTATAAAAGTAGGAGCCCTGCTCCTTGTAAATCAGAATCCTGTTTTACCACAAAGGACCTTTGCCCGACTAGAAGGAGAAGAGACGCTGGAAGGACTGGCCTGCTGCTTGCCTTGCTGAGAAAGGAGAGGAGAAGACTTGCTGAGAAAAGACTTTGTTGCTTGGTGCTCTAAACATTCTCCAAGGGCTTGATTGTGCTTGCCCCCTGATCTGGACCCCAGGACTAGTGGGTCCTTGGTGCTTTTGCTCGTCCTGACATTCGAGCCGTGTGTGCATCCCGCTGGAGCCAGACTGCGCCCCTCATCGCCCCTCCTAGGGCTGTGGCACTCGGGAGCTTGCCTGCCTTTGTCCTGTGAGAGCCTCGCTCCGACCGGAGTCGCTCTCTGCCCCCAGGCTTGGCTTCCTGCTCCTCTGCCCCTTGCCTGCTACTGGAGTGCCCTGAGACGCTCTCCCCCCTCCCGCCGGAATTCCCTCTACAGATTGCGATCTACGCCGGGTCGACAGCTGCACAGTCCGTGCCCTGTGACCCCGCTTCGCGATCTTGGAGGCTCGTCAGGCCGCGCCGCCCCCACTGAGGAGACCCCCGCACCGTCGTGCCAAGGGTCGTGGGCCGCGCCTGCCTGACTGCATACACCCGCTGGCGTCAAGATCCAAGAGTGCCCCCAATCGCCGGAGTCACACAAGCCTGTGCCGACCCCCACTGAAGAAGAGGAAGTGTTCTTGAAGTGCTCATCAATCACCACCGGGCTCGGGGCCCTAAACTTGTGTTTTCCCCGTCATCGATCCTTGCTTTGGAGCCGAGCAGAGAAGTCTCTGTGTGCCCGGAGCCCCCACGGGTGAGTAAGAGCTGTGTGCTCCGTCAGTACTCCCCATCAGGGACTCCGAGCTTCCTCCTCCCTGCCGCGCTGTCCCCCGAGTCCTCCCGCACCGCTGGGCCGGCCCGCATTTGACTCTGTCCTCGAGCCGAGAGGAAGAGCCGTGCCCGGCACAGGCATGCTCACGCCCGATGCGTGAGCCGCGGTAGGGGCTGAGTCAGTTTCCCCCGTGAGAGAGAGGGAGGCGCTGGGAAGCACGCCGAAGGCCCAGGGTTACTCAAAACACTCCGAACTGGTGCAAAGAAGTGCTCTGGAAGCATCAGAAATAAAGAGATTTGCAAAGCAGGGATTTTGACAGAGAACACTGTGGAAAATAAATTGAACCAAATAAGAACTACTTTGGAACTAAGATAGAAACCAGAGTGAAGGAACAGCCTGCAATATTGAGAGAACTGTGTTAGAAGTGATTTTACAAGGAAATCCACATTTAAACTACAACAAAGAACTGTTGGTGGAACATTTAAAAGAGAAGCTTGCCTATTCAAAATCTGTGGTGATACAAAAACGTTATTTGGTCTTGTGATAAGTCTGCTGAGATACATATATATATTTTTACATAAAGAAGCGTATTTTTTATATATTCACAGCCTGGTGTCTATTTGTGGGGGAATTGGTATATTTTACTGTGTGTGTGATTACAAATGCTTAACTAACTAACGCCTGAAGAATAGCCTTGGCTGCTCACGCCACGCACCTAGAGGGTGAGCAAGGGTAATTCTAAGGAGTCATCCTTCGCCCTGACTTAGAGGAGAGGGTCCCTGCTAGTCACAAGTGAATACTTGCGCCAACCAGAGACCCCCAATTCTAACAATAGGTAAGGCAGAAAAAATAGAAAGTGCATTGAGATAGGCAGCATTGGCATTTTTGTTGTATAGAACATAAGGCAGTGGTTTGGCCTTGCTGCTTGGGAGCCCATACCCGGTGGTGTTTAATAACATTCAAAGTATCAGGCATAGGCCCCAGCGGCCATGTTAAAGTCAGGCATTCCCAATTGGTCTTCTGATGGACAAGGATGCGCGGGTATCACTGTAGCTTCTACCTGCACCAGCTGACTAACCCGGTGCCGCCAGCTGCTGCCGCTCAGTTTTCTCCAACAATGTCAATGTTAAAATGGGGTAAGAATTAAAAGCATCCCCTCTGCAGAGTATGACCATTATGGAAGATACGTTTTCCAAGATAATCCTTTTTTTTTTTAATTGTTTTTATTATTGAAGGAAGAACAAAACTACAAAAAACACATATAATATAGGTTTCAAAAAAAGTGTATAAGTAGTTACAATATTAATTGAGTAGGCAATTTTTGGACAAAGAACGTTGGAAACAGAGGTCTGACAAATACTAATCTTTGACAAAAATAGTAGAAAAAAAGAAATAAAGTCTTACGGATAATATACCAATATTTGAGCTGGCCTCGTTTTCTTTCTAGTTCATATAGATCATGATTCAAAAAAGTTTAACCAAATTTTTTCCTTCTTTTGTAGAGCCTTGAGGCCCCTGTGTCTTGCTAGCGACAGTACCATAGTGTTGATTTCTTTCATCAAAAGCCACCAATCGAAGACATCTGGGATATCCTTAGATATCCATAATCTAGCGAAGACTAGCCTGGCACATGAAAAGATAATAGT
This sequence comes from Lissotriton vulgaris, assembly GCF_964263255.1. Classification (NCBI taxonomy): domain Eukaryota; kingdom Metazoa; phylum Chordata; class Amphibia; order Caudata; family Salamandridae; genus Lissotriton; species Lissotriton vulgaris. The sequence goes on along the minus strand of NW_028248420.1, from coordinate 8,682 downwards.
TATTAGTTCTTTATAGGGACAATTCGTTTCCTGGATATCTAGTAAGACCAACTGTGCTGACAATGGTGGTGTAGCAATTTATTTGTTATGTAAGATGTCAGTCAGTCCTTTCCAAAATAGCAAGAGCGCTGGGCATGAATAAAGCATATGCTCTATGCCTGCCGCTTCTTGATCGCACTTCGGGCACTTAGTTTTCTTATTTACATGATTGCCCCGTACCCAACTAGCTATTCTCTGTGGTGTGTAATAAAGTTGTGTGATGGTTCTGTACGTCTGTAGTCTCAAGCTAGTAGACTGGACAATCAAGTTTATATGACGTAAAGAATATGAGATCTGTGAGGGATTGATATTCATACCCAGTCGGGAAGACCATTTGGCAGCTATTTTCGTATAGTCTTAATTTTTACCCTGTGTTAGATATCCGTACCCTAGACTTATTAATGATTTAACTTTATTAGAGTATAGACATATAAGTATATCTGATTCTATCGCTTCCGTAATTTTCATTTTAGAGAGCAGATGGTCCTTTATCTGAATGTATTTAAAGTACATATTATCCCTTAAATTGTAAAGAATTTTCTATATTTTTAAAACAGATTTTTATTGAGTGCATAATAAGCAAATATTTTGTAATACTCTGTCACCCAGAGTCAATCACCATCATCATGAAAGTTGAACACATATGCAGTCATTTTCTCGTGTTACATTATAAGAAGAAAAGAAAAATGCAATGCAAAAATATGACAAACTGGTCCTTCCCCCCATTCCCCCACCACCCGCATCTCCCTCCCCCTCCCTATGCGCTGCTGCCTGCTCAACTGGGTAATACACTTTCAGTGCACAGTGTGGTACTGCCACTGATCATTGTTCAGAAGTGCCAAGGTAGTCCGGCTACATTCGAGGCTGGCCCGTGGTGTCATCGGGAGGCGGGTCCAGTTCCAGACCACGATAGTCCGCCCACCGCTTCCACACCCTATAATGTTTGAGCGGGCACCCCTGGCCCCAAACACAGGCTGCTCCATCCCCATACAGAAGTCCATGGCCCGCTTCCATGCCGCCAGAGAGGGAGCCTGGGGCGCTTTCCACGAACGCGCAATGTCTCGTTTCACCAAGGTTAAGCCCAAGAGGAGCAAGTGGCGCTTGTACCTGTTGCCACCCACCCCAGCCATAACATGTAGCAGAATCAGTTTAGGGTCCCTTTGAAGTACCCAGGCTAGAACTTCATCCAAGCACCGAAGCACCCCCGTCCAAAATCTCTGCAACGCCCTGCATTCTCACACTGTATGAAGTAGCGTTCCAACCTCTGTCCCACACCTGAGGCAATCCGGGGACGCAATCAGCCCCGCCTTCCATAAGCGCTGCCTAGTGTGGTATGTGCGGTGTAGGTACCTAAATTGTATGAGACGCAGGCGCGTGGATATTGCAGCTCCCCTTGGGCTTTCCAGTGCCTCCACCCAATCCTCCTCATCCATGTCCCCAACGTCCTGTTCCCATAATGTTCTAAGGTGCTGCAGGTCTGTGGTACAGTGTCGGACTACAGTCTAATATATTCGGGACAGTTTCTTGTTAGGTAGCTCCCCCATGAATATTTTTGCCTCTATCGGGCTAAATTCAGGCAGGTCATCCAACCCCGCTATATATGGTGTCAAAGCATGTCGGAATTGAAGATATTTATAGAACTAGGTTCTCGGCATCGCGTATTCTACGCGCAGGTCATCGAGGGACTTGAGCACACCCCTTGACATATCATCGCCTAAGGTGGGGATGCCGATCGCATCCCATCCCCGAAAGCTCGGCAAGGTGTCCAACTGAGGCAGGCGGCCATTGTACCACAGCGGGGTCTCCCGGGTTAACACATTCCACCAACCCCTTCTACGTAGCGTCTGCCTCCAGATTTGAAAGACCACCTGCGTGGCTGATGGCAAAGCCTTCCTGAGTGGCGCAGAGTATAGAAGCGTATGGACGGACGCGGTACCCATCAAAGCCCTCTCCACCGCGTAGGCGGGGTCACTCCTGTCGGCATACCACCAGTCATTCAGGACCAACAAGTGGGACGCCTGGTAATAGGAAAGAACATCTGAGGTAGCCAGGCCCCCTGTATAGGTTGACCGGAAGAAGGTCCGCAGGGCAACTCGCGCCGTGCCCCCCTCCCATGGAAAGCGGCTGAGCGCCGAGTTAAGGCGCTCAGCCTTCTACGCAATCAGGACTGGGTGATTCTGCAGCTGGTATATCAAACGTGGGAGAGCCACCATCTTAAAGATGGCCGACCGACCGACCATGTATGGAGAGTGGCATTCTGGACCAGACTTTATTATCGTCTCGGGTGCGCTCCCACACCGGGGTGATGTTACGTTCCATAGCAACAAAGGCGTCCTCCGACAGGAACACCCCCAAGTATTTCATGCCGTCTGAGACTATATAATGCTCCCCCGCCCAAGTCCCTGAGGCTGCGAACCGCCTAGGATTAATAAGGTCAATTTCTGAGGGTTCAAGTATAATCCAGAGGTTTTACCAAAAATTTGCAGGATTAGCAGGAGCCGAGGCCCCGAGCGCTCCAGGTTAGTGAGGAAAAAGCAGTACGTCATCGGCGTACAGCGCTATTCTGTCAGTCACTCCCCCCGCCCACTGGAAGCCCCTGAGCTGAGCGTCTATTCGCACCCACACCTCAAGGGGCTCCATAGCAAGGGCGAACAGATATGGTGAGAGGGGGCAGCCCTGCCTCGTCCCACGTTCGAGACGAAAGGAGCGGGAAATCTCCCCTCCCCACCCGTACCGCCGCCGTGAGATCAGTGTATAGGAACCACACATGACCCAAAAATTGAGGGTCCAAGTTGAGACGTCCCAAAAGAGCGAACAAATACGTCCAGCTCAGGGAATCAAACGCCCTACCCATGTCTGCTAAGAACAGTGCAGCCCCCTCCCCCAGCCTTCGCCAGGCCAACACTGCAACCTGTGCCTGTCTTATATTATGACGAGTAGCCCGCTGTGGCATAAAACCGGCCTGGTCTGGATGCACTAGATCGGTAATGTACAGCTTGAGTCTATTGGCGAGGGCCTTAGCTAGTATCTTGGCCTCTGTGTTGAGAAGAGATATCGGGCGATAGGACGCATGGGCCTCCGGAGGTCGCCCAGGCGCCTCCTCTATGACTGGGCGAAAGTGAGGGCCCAACTGAGTCACAAAGTGTTTGAAGAACTCGCAAGGGAATCCTTGCCTTGCCCGGGTTCAGTTCACCCAGCGCTGTGGCGAGCTACTCATCCGACAGGGGGCGGTCTAACACCTCACGAGCCTCATCAGTGACGGCCTTAGGAGGAAGGTCATCTATGAAGCGCTGTACCATCTACTCCTCCAAACATTCACGTGGCGCGTAAAGAGCCTCATAATATGTGGCGAAACTGTCAGCCAACGCCGCTGGCTCCAAGAGGGGCTCCCCATCCATTCCCACTAACTGGGGCAGTGGTTGGGCGTGCATGACGCCCTGGTACAGGCGATGTAGCATTTTACTGGACTTATCGCCCCACTGATAGATACGACTACACGTGGCTAGCCATGCCTGCTTGGCCTCATCTAAAAGCACCGCTGAGTATTGCTGCTGAGCTAAGACCAACTGTCTCCTGGCCGCCCTCCATCCTCCTCTCTGCCCCTTCGCTCCAGCGCCTCTAAGTCCGCCTCGCTCCGCACCAGGTCCCTACCCCTCTCCTTGCACGCAGCCGCACACCATGAGATGTCCACACCGCGCAGTGTGGGCTTCATCGCCTCCCAGAGCATCGCCGCGGTGTCCACTTGCCCACATTCACCGACAAATAGTGTGCAATCTCACATGTCATATGGGCCCGATATGGCCCCTGCATCCGTTGCCATTGCGACAAACGCCATCTGAACGGCTGTCGGGCTCGACCAGTGTCTAGTATTACGTACACCGGCGAGTGGTCAGATAATGCCCTCGGCAGGATATCAGCGGACAACACTCTATTTACCATGCCCCTCGGAACAAAAATGCAATCCAGGCTGGAGAAGGAGTCGCGCGCTGCCGAAAAATAAGTATACTCCCTGCGCATGCCATGTTAATGCCTCCACGCGTCCACCCAATCCAAGCCCGTGGCCAGAGTCTGCAACCGGGACGTGTGACTGCCCCCACCCGCCGCTCCACGCTCACCATCCACACTGCGCCATCTATCCATTGCAACATCCATTACGTAATTCCAATCCCCACCCACGACGGACATGGCGTCTGGCATGTCAACCCATAGGGAAAGCAGTTTCTCTACTAGGGGCCATTGTAGCGGTGGTGGGGCATATACACTACCAATGAGGATCGGGTCACCCCTAATCTCACCATGTACAAACACGAATCTGCCCTGCGGGTCTGTCCAGGTACGTTTAGGTATAAATGGGACCCTTCGGTGGACAAGGAACGCTACCCCCTGCGAACCTCTAGTGAACCCCGAGTGGTATGCATGTATGAACTCATTCCTCTGCAGACACAGGGCCTTGGTACCGAGCAGATGCGTTTCCTGCAGGAGGAGTATATCCGTCCCCCTCCTCTTGGCCCATGTAAAAACAGCCCCCCGCTTCACTTTATCCGACATGCCCGCACAAAAATCGTGTCCCACCCGGGCCTAACCGCACCCCCTCACCAGCCATAACCTTTGGAGTAGTGCAAATTGTCGCAGCCTCACGCTGCGCCAGCAACCCCGGCACCCTCTTGGACAGTCAGCAAGCAGTAGTTTCAGCGCATCCCTACCCCCCTTCCCTCGCAAACAAACCCCAACTTCCCCCCTCCCACCCCCCACCCCGCACCTCCCAAACGTGGAGGCACTTGTCGTTGTCGGAGCATGATCTCGGCCCCAACTGGGAAATTGTAAAGAATTTTAAGTGCTTCAAACTCCATAAAACCGTTTTGACCATATAAATCCCCTAATGTGTAAATGCTGTGTCTCTTCCAAAGGGAACCTACTCCATCAGAGAAGATATCAGGAAGTCCTGGATTGTCCCATAATCTAAGCTCTGCATTGTGAAAGGGGATTTTCCCAATAGTCATTATTTGGTCCCAAATTTTTTTAATGTGCCTGGCTGACTAAAATTTCACTCGCTTTAAGTAATTTGGATCATGCAAGCGGTGCAAGAATTGGTTGCTATCCAATCCCAACCTGAGCCGGTGAAAGAATAGCGAACTGTCGTTTTTTAACAAACTTCGTATACGACAAAAGAAGGTAGCTAAAAAATAAAGCCTAAAATCTGGAAATGTTAGTCCACCCTTTTCTATTGACAGTGCTAGTAGTTTCAGCGCCCTACGCGCTTTTTTGTATGCCCATTGAAGCTGCTACATATACCCCCAAATTTTTTAAAGAAGGTTTTATTGGGTTGCAGAGGGATGGATCTAAATAGGTATAGCACTTTCGGCAAAATTTTCATTTTCACTAGATTGATGCGTCCCAATAGACTTACCCTGAATGCCTACCTTCTTTAGTGCCTCCCACGAATACTCCCACCCCACTCGATCGAATGCTTTTTCGGCATCTAACATAACCATTCCGAGTGGGGTGAGAGTAGTTGAGGCGACATCAAAGGCTGTGATCGCTGTGTTTACATGGGCCGTTGTATCTCTCCCCGTCACAAAACCATGTTGTTGTAAGTTGACCAGGGTCGGCATATTAGGGGCTAGGCGATTTGCTAGTATCTTAGAAAAGATTTTAGTGTCTGCGTTGAGTAGGGAGATCGGCCGATAAGAGCCACAGTCTTCCAGTGTTTTTTTTTTGGAGAAAAAATACTATTTTGGCTACTTTCCATGACGTAGGGACTTTCCCCAAGCTGTCTATAGAATCAATGACATTTTCAAACAGAGGTATTAGTTCTTGTGCTCAAATCTTATATAATTCCATGGGCAAACAATCCTCCCCGGCAGCTTTTCCCGGTGGTAGAGCTAAGATAGCTACATTTATTTCAGGTTGTGTTATTTTTGAGCTTACTTGCAGTTTTTTCTTAACAGTATCTTTTTGTACAGGCATATATTTATCTAAATATTGTGTAATTCTAGCTCTGGTAGGAGTATTATCAGGAGTGTATAAATTCTGGTAGTAGTTAGCAAACTGGCCGAGAATCTGTTCTGGTTGGTCATATTCATGTAAGTCAGACCCTTTAATCATTTTAATCTTAGTTCTCGCCTTCTTATCCGCAACTTTATATGTGAGTACTTTTTCGATTCTATCTCCACCTTCATATGGGTTTAGTTTATATTTATGTATTTTAGCACAGTATCTGTCTCTTAGCGTCTTTTTAAGAGAAGATTGTAATTTTAGTAATTCGAATCTTATCTCCTCAATATTTCCATTTAGTAGCTTGGTTTCGTCGGCTAATTTCTGCTCCATTACCAGTATATTTGAAGTAGCTTTTTTAGTAGCTCTGCAGTTTTCAGCATTGAGTCTATAAATGAATTGTTGAGTAAACCCCCTTATACTGCACTTACATGCGTCCCAAACTACATTGATTTTAGTTGAATTAATATTCAATTCAATAAATTCTTTAATATGTTTCTTTAGGGAGGTAACAAAGCCCAGGTCAGTCAGTAAATATCTCGGGAATGTAAATTGTCTTAAATCTGGCCTCGACTCACTATTCTCGAATTCTAATAATATCGGATTGTGATCAGAGGTAATCCTTGGACACAGTTCAATCTTACAATTGCTCACTATTTGATCGGTTGCCCACACCATATCAATTCTCGAGCAAGATCTGTGGGGCGCTGAGTAGTATGTATGCCCCGCTATGTTAGGGTGTTTATGACGCCATACATCTTTAATATTAAGCCGTCTACCTAGTTCCAGAATTGCAGATCTGACCTTACGCATCCCAAGAGGAGAGCCGTGTCCAGTAGAGTCGATTTTATGGTCTATTACGCAATTAAAGTCTCCCATCACTAGTATTTCACCCTCCCACTCTAGTAGCTCAATGCTTAAATATTCAAACAGCTTGGGGTCATCTATATTAGGGTGGTAAACCAAACATAAAGCAAACTTCTTGTGTTCCATTTGAACTTGAGCTATCGCCCACCTCCCCCGTGCATCTGATGATGTTTTTAAGATTTCTAGCGCTAATCTTTTCTGTTTTAGTATGGCCACCCCCCTAATGGAGGCACCCAAGGTTGAACAAACCAAGAGCTCGTACCCCATTTGTGAAAGCAATTTCCTATCTTGGTAACTGATATGAGTTTCCGAGAGAAGAGCAAATTGTGGCTCATACATGCCCAACTCTTCCTGAACCAGTCTCCGCTTTTGCTTGCTATTGAGGCCAGCAACGTTCCAAATTAACAATTTTGTCTTAGACATAGCTTACGTCTAAATTCCTTGTCTTTCCTCTGCATTAAGTCTCTATTAAAATATTTCGTTACTCTGTCCACACCATATTTCTTCCTTACAATGTATTTTTTCCCCATTTTTTCCCTCCAGGATAATCCAAGATTGAATGGAGACGTTTGGAAGGTTTGCACCAACTCAGTGAGGAAGCTTGGCATCAGTCATCCATATGCCTAAAACAGGTACATTTTACTAACTTAAGGTTAGACAAGCATTTGCAAAGTCAATGGGTCTTGCCTATGCAAGAGCGATTGGCTTTCCCAATGTGTGTTAGTAATGTTGTACACAAGCAAGGCTGCTGTTCAGCATAGCTAAAAGTTAGTGGCTTAGAGAAGAGTAATATGGTATGGTGTGAAGTGCCGAGAGTGGAGTGTTGAAGAGTGGAGTACAGTGGCAATGAGTGGAGTACAGTGGTGAAGAGTTGAACAGAGTGTTGTAGAGTGGAGTGTCAGAGTGGAGTTGAGTGTCACAGACTGGAATATCAGAGTGGAGTGGTGTAGAGTAGAGAGATGTAGAGTGGAGAGGTGTAGACTGGAGAGGCGTAGAGTGGAGTAAAGTGTCATAGAGTTAAGTGGCATAGAGTGGCATAGAGTAGAGTGGCGTGGAGTGGTGGCGAGTGGAGTAGAGTCATAGAGTGATGTGGAGTGGAGTAAAGTCACGGTGGGGAGTAAATGAATTGGAGTAGAGTAGAATAGTCTAGAGTGAAGTGGCGTAGAGTGGAGTGGCATATACTGAGTAGAATGTCAGGCTTCCCCTGTTGAAACCGGGCGTGGGAGTGCGCGAATTTTTTACTGATTGATGAGTGTACTTTGTGCTGTGTTTAGCATTGTTTTTAGTGTAAAACCGTTTAACCCGCACTGTTTGCACTAAAGCGGAGCTGTGTTCAATGCTCCGCTTTTCCTTTACATTTTCTTTTTTTTTTTAAAGAAATTCACTGACTGTTTTTATGGCTGCCTGCACAAGGGGGAGTTGTGTTGTTGCTGGGGGAAGGAGGCACACTGCCTCACAGGCCTTAGGTCAGCGCACTAGTGGAGGAAATTGACACATTGCTGATGCGGATAAAAGCGTCAGATTACGTGTCCACAGAGCGGATGCTCGTTGCGAGTGGGCCACTGGCACGCCAAAGGTGCGCCTAAGGCAAGCCCATCTGCATCCGTCCATGCCTGACCGGGCCCAGTATCCCTGCTCCACCATACCAGCACTTTTTCACTTTACCAGCGCTCAGTTGTGGCAACTGAACAAACTCAAAGCTTCAATGTATCCTCTCAATCTCAAACATGCTAGAGGACCTTCAGGATAAGTGCTCACACTGCCAGTATAAGTTTTGTACTA